>NC_057812.1:12513474-12588435 GCF_018294505.1 Triticum aestivum | reverse complement strand
TTTTGAAACTTTTGAATTCAAACGCCCACCTCATAGTTAAATACGTGGCATCTCTTATTGAACATCATGACAGGTCATGGCCTAGGTGGCAAAGCCAAGCTTTCCGCAGCAGCAAGTCTCGGGTTCGAGTCTCATCGCTTTCATTTTTACTTCTTTTAGAGGATGCAAAAGGTAAGAACGTCAAACTCGCGACGTTTGACCAAGCGGCAGCTAAGGGTGAACAGCCAATACGGTAGGGCTTGCTTTGTGTGTGTATGTGTGTGTGTGTGTGTTTTCCGAAGAAGGGCAGGCTTTGTGTTCTTTCAACGGGGGAGAAAAAGTCACCCCTCATACACACTCTCAAGACATTAGTAAATCCCTTGAAATCTTTCACGATGTCACATGACAAATAACATGATAAGTGGTGTTGTGTAAAAATATAAAAATGGGATGATTTTTGAAGTGTACTCAAGATGTTTTTAACTTATTAGACAACAAAAATATCTACCTAGTTGGAGGTATCTCATTACGCATTTGTTGTCGTTCGTCCTTGATGATGCCCAACAAATATTTGTAGTGTGATGAAGATAACAAAGTACATGTTAGTAATTAATGATAGCACGTTTTTATCATTCTTGTTTTTTCTTTCTTATTTTTTGGTATATTCTTTTGGTTTTACGGGTTTTGCTATTTTTTTGCTTTCTTTGCTTTTTTTGTTTCTTTTTCAATTTTATAGTTTTTGTTCGTTTTCTTTCTACATTTTTTATACGCCAAGAATAATTTTTATATACATGTTTAACATTTTCTAAATATATAATTAATATTTTTGAGAACTTATATTTTTTATGTCTACGTTTGCTCATATACACTATAAATTTTTTTTATATACCAGAAACATTTTATATCACATTTAGAAATTTAAAAATAAATTATTACATTTTTAAATAATTAATTAACATTTGGTAAAATATTTTGTTTATCTCTATATTCTCCATGAACACAGTATTTTTTTTGTATACATGACAAACATTTAGATATACAAGTATAACATTTTTCCAATTTAGTTTTCAACTTTTTTTAACCATAAGTTTTTTGATTTCCAATTTTCCTATACGCATTCTATATTTCTTGTGTACATCATGATCATTTTTATGTACATGGTTAACATCGTCCAAATACATGATTAATATTTTTGAAGACATATACTTTTTTATGTCTACTTTGTTCTAAACATATTGTATATTTTTGTATACATCATAAACAATTTTTGTACACATTTAAATTTATTTAAATGCATGCTTAATTTTTTTCAAAAAAACAGAAACTTACGTTATTATTTTCCTAATTTTGCTTTCCATACACACTACCCATTTGTTTATATATAGTGGAAATATTTTTTGTAGAGAAGTTTAACATTTCTTTAATGCATAGAAATATTTAAAGTATTTCGAAATAAAGCCGAAAGAAAGAAAAACTGTCTGTAAGAAAGGAAAGAAAGAGAGTTGAAGGCCGTGCTGGGCTGGCGCAATCAACCCTCTAACAACAAGAGAGAAAAGGGAGATAGAATGGGGAGAACATGGGATCGAACCTCTAGCCGGTGGGATGCGCATGTACTTGTGTCACATAAGAAGATAGCTTCATATTGAACCAGCATGGAAAAAAGCGAATTATTTTTGCCACTTACAGGTGGCATTAGTGGGTAATTCTCGCCAACTTCGAGGGTAATTTGGATGATGGTGAACGGGTAGACGCACTTTATACTTTATTATTAGGTAAAGATAAATAACTATCTATATCAACTTAAAATGATTTCTAATTTCGTCTGATTTTTTTGTATTTCGTGGTTACCTTAGTAACCTCGAATTTTGGTGCCCCTTTAGAGAAAAGGTCCGCTCGTAGTGGCTTAGCTAGGGGGTGGACATGGACCACCCTGAATTTTCCCCACAGCATGTATATAGTGTAGTAGAAAAATTATTTCTTTGAAAATAAATAAATTTATGTAAAGATTTCTACTATTGGACCACCCTGGCACACTGGTTTGTCTAGTCCACTGTTCACTCCCGATCCAAAACCTTGATAACAAGCGTGACATCATATTCCACCATGGAGTATATGAAATGGAAGCTGATCCCGATACATCTTTTTAGACTTGACCTTACGCGTGAATCTGTATTACTGTAGGAAGTGTAGTCTTGTTATTTTCCCAAGTGTCATGTTGGCATGCATCATGCATTTGCTTAATTACCAGCAAATGCTGTGCTCCAATCTGCGTCTCAAATAAAAGAAAACAATGATGTGCCCAAGTCAGGAAATATTATAGAGCATCTTGAGCAGATTCTTTATTCTAAAATGCAAAATCTTCTCCCTATTCCATTTCCTTACTTTTCAAAAGGAAAATCACAGCTGCTCAGCTAGCAGGATTCCTATAATTTAATTCCGTATAACATATATATTTGGCAACTCGCTACTCACACCTACGAGGCGTTCCATTGATCTTTATCCAATATAGGGAAACTTATCTACTGGAGCTACCTACTCCTATGATGTGATAACTCCCAGGCGTAGGGAGTAGACCACTAACTATTACCTCATGCCTGTGTCATGATTTTTCACACTGGCGTGCTGAACAGGCCACCCCATGTGTTGTCAAACACATGGGGCCCTACGGGAGACAGAGGTTCACCCCTAAGAGCAACTTCAACGGGCCGACCCAGATGGACGGCGTTGTTGTCCGCTTTTTGTACGTTTGGGTCTGCCGCCCGCCCGCCGTCCGCCCTCTTTTAGATTTGGGTCGGCAGTGCGTCCAACGGTCCGACCCACTTCATGATCGCACGCGCTTTCGATCATGCCAGCTGCCATGCCGTCTCCCTGGTTTTGGCGCTCCAGCGCGCGGGAAAGGTTCACACGCGTGGGGGAAAAGTGGCCTAGCGCGTGCTGGTTTCGGTGCTCCAGCGCGCGGGAAAGGTTCGCGCGCGCGCCGCGGCCGGCGCTCGTTATAAGAAGGCGCTCCCTCCACACTCTGTCCGCCGCCCACTTGTGTCGCCCCCTATCACTAGCCTCGCCGCCTCTGCGCCACCATGTCGATGCGCCGCCTGGGCGCTTCAAATTTTCGCGGAGTCCGCGAGCGCCGCTCTGGTGCCTTCTCCTCAGAGATCAGGTTTGGCGAGAAACGCCTCATCCTCGGCACCTTCAACACCGCAGAGGAGTCGGCCCGCGCGCACGACGCGGCGGCGTCGTGCCTCCTGAGGCCTCGTTGGGATATGAATTTTCCTGACGTGTCGAGCCAGCGGCGCAGGATCTCGCGCCTCTCCCGCGGCATTTCACCGACGAGGATCGTCGTGTCCACCGGAGGCGGCAGCGTCGCCTCGCCATCACCGAGATGGACATGGAAGCCATGGTGGTGTGGCGCGAACGCTTTCTGCAGGACATCGTCAATGAGCGCCAGTTCTACACGCAAAGGAGGACGGAGAAGGAGGTGAGGAGGACGGAGCGAGCCGCCTATCGGGAGGACAAGCGTGCGCGCAAGCAGGCCGCTCAATTGAAACTGAAGCTACGAGAAACGCCGGGGTGAGACTTTGAAGATGATCAGCATGCTGACGCCTACATTTAGACGTCATAGGAGGACATTACCGAGTCGAAGTCGGAAAGCGACGAGTAGTTGATCTTTTTTTTATCTGTGTATGCTAAAACTATCTATGTATCATTTTTCTATCGGAAAAAATGACCGGCGGCGTCAGCGATGAAGCAGGCGGGCGAGGGTGTGTTGTTTGATGTGGAGAGGCCAATGTGCCACCGACCAGCGCGCCCGGAAAGGAGAGAGGGTGAGCGCGTGCGTCCGTCTTTTGTCTCCGCCGACGCAAATCCGGCTAAAAAATGGGCCGGAAATGGATAGGCAGGCGGACGAAATCGGACGCGCGTCCATTTGTGTCGGCGCGTTGGGCCGACTTTTCTGTCCGCGCCGACACAAACGGATGGCGGTGGACGAAATGGGTGCGCCAAGACAACAGACACATGAAGCAAGAAGGGCACGGTGCCAATGCGTGTCCTTAGTTTTTGTGAGGCGGATTATGACTGGTGAGCATCCTCAACATATGTGATGCCACGATCAGGGATTACCAAGGCGACGAGGACGGGCTACGCTCCAATGAGCTCGCCAGTTGTGTGGATATGGCATACGATCATATCGATGAGCGGGACTCCGAGCTTGTCGATATGTGTGGAGTGGGGGCTCTGGTCAATGAAAACAGTGATGGAGGAGGGAGTAACATAATTGTTTTATAACACTTTCTTTCAAGGTACAACTGGTCGACATAGAAATAACAGTTACCCTGTCACCGAGAAAAAACAAATTCATTATTATAATGTAATGTGGTTTGTCTATGCTATGTTTTAAAAGAACGTATGCAAATAAGAGGTTATATAGGCATGTCTCAGAGTTATATTATACTAGTCATCAACCCGTGCACATGCACGGGCTAGCACTTTTAATATTGCATACAACAAAGTTGTTACAAATTAGAAATGTCAGCCAATAATAATATGTTGATATGGGTTATTGTTGTCACACATGCATGTTTATCTTTGTTAGACATAAGGTTCAACAGTGTTACATTGCTTCGGACTATTTTGTTATTTGATTGTTTGCCTCCAATTGTGTGACAACCTCATTAATATTGTCATTGTGTGATGGCAAACAAAAGTTTGTAGTATATTCTCATTACTATAAGCACCATAGATTATTCCGGTTTTAAGTTCTAGTCTCAACAAACAAATTCTTAAAGAATTTCTTATATTTTTAATACGGATGTCATTTTTTTATATTTTCTATCCATACTGTATACATACCTATACCACATAGATAATTGTGTGTCTATTAGATCTTCGTGGCGCATGGTACATCCATATTTTCTTGTTACTTCGGTAATTTGTATGTATTTAAAGATGCTTTAATAGCTAATTTTCTCTTTTTTCTAAGATCAAAATAAAGACATGCATACGTACTATATATGCAGATAAGTGTTAGCAATCTGCGCCTTAATCCATTATTATCATAGTTGGATCATAGTCTTGTCGGAGCATGAATCCAAGAAGAACTTATTAGAGCTTGTACTTGGTAGTTGGACTTTTTTATTATCATAAAATAGGGTGAACTTTGATGCCCGGGGTGGATGGAAGGAGACGCGGTGACAATAACAATGAGGAAGATCGATTGCCGCTTGGGGTCGCAGTCGATCTTGCATCATACCTCGCAGCACCTGTCGTCAGGTTCCTTTGCAGTTTGTTGTTGGCCCTGCTGGTGGGAGAGCGCACTTGATGGTGATGGCGAGTTGGGTATATCCTTCGGTTAGAGAAATCGCCACCACCAGCCACATGTAGGAGAGCAGGATTGAAGAGGAAGTGGAGTATGCGGCCATGTAGAGGAACTGAGCCAGATGTTTCTTCTTTTAAAATCGATCGACAGAAGATTTTATTTATGGAGTTTCATCGGTCATCAATTGGATTCCGTCTTTCTTTTCCTTTTATTGGTAGTGCTTTTCTAAGGACGCTATCTTTTCTCTTTAAGGAATGGAGGATGTTTTTTTGACAACGTTGGACGTATCACATGACATTTTTTTGGACGAGACCATCTATGATTCGGCAGGTTTTCTTTATTGGATATAAATTTACAACGTAGTGGTCTGATTAGTAAGAAGCCTTGAAAGATCTGGCCATATAGAGGAGACGTGGTTGCCTAAAAAAGTACAGGAGCTAGTGAAGACGTTTTCTCTTTTTTCGGGGAGGGATGCTTTTCCTTTTTTTTAATAGGCGAGAAGAGTTTCACGTATGAGCTGTTTCTTATGGAAGGAGGCTTTTGTTTGTTTGAGACGGAGATATAAGATTTTCGGAAACACTAACGCCTACACGCGTGGAACGTTTTCAACTCGCCCACACGCCTGGATTGTCGTTGGTTGTTTTTTGCATGAATCCTGACACCAAAAGTTGGATTTGGTGTGCCAAGTAGGACAAGCCCGGTGTGTGGTGTGTAGGTAGTTCGCCCGCACGCTGTTTCTCCCTCGGACGAGACCGATTGCGAGTCGGGGCGTGCGGTGGAACTGCTGTCGCGCCCGCACGCCGCGCACGACTTCTGTTCCCCATCTCCCATGACTGCCCTTTTTCCCACTCTCCCACACCAAGTTGTCATTTGTCATGTTTTCTGCAGGGTACATGGCAACTGCCCTATTTGTGATTGTAAGCAGATGGCAACTCTCTTTACCCCGAACATGTTATTGTTGCCACGTCTGTTTTTGTAGCGCTAAATGGCAACTGTCCAGTGCTAGTGTGTGGCAACTGCCCTATTTGTGATTATAAGCAGATGGCAACTCTCTTTACCCCGAACATGTTATTGTTGACACGTCTGTTTTGTAGCGCTACATGGCAACTGTCTAGTGTTAGTAGGTGGCAACTCCTAAAGATACCATCGTCGCCCACATGCCCGTCTCCTCTCCCACACACCAAAAGCTATCAGTTGCCATGTGTTTTTGCAGGGTACATGGCAACTGCCCTAGTGTGCTTGTAAGCAGATGGCAACTCTCTCTTTTACCTGAACATGTTTTTTGCCATGCTTTTGTAGTGCTACATGGCAACTGTCTAGTGTTAGTAGGTTGTAAATCCTAAAGTTTTCAAATCATGGCAACTGTAGTAGACCAGACCATACATGGCAACAGCTACAGTTGCCCAAAAATGGCATCCGACACTTGACCTGAGATGGCAACTGCAGTTGAGCAACCATGGCAACTGTAGTTGTCAGACATGGCAACTGCAGTTCAGCAACATGGCAACTACAGTTAAACGAACATGGAAGAGGGTTCAGACCATGGCAATCGCGGCGGGACGCGTGGTTACTGCCACGCGGGGCGTGTGGCTCGCAGGCGGGGAGGGGCGAGGGCCGAGACGGGTCGTGCGGGCCGTGAGGTCGCTCGCCCGGACGTGCTAGTGCGGGCGATTGCGCCGCACACCGAACGTGCGGGCTGTGGTGGGGTGCACGCGGACGTGCTCGTGCGGGCGGGCCTGTGTCGATGCCACACGGGGCGTGCGGCACATAGCCCCTAGATGCCACACGTGTGGCAGTTATCGTCGTCCAAGATTTTTAATTATGTACCTACACATTTTATTTTACACATTTTGCATTTATTTTCTAAAATGTTTGTTCTGCGCTTTTGTAGCGAATTGGGAAAATATAAATCGCAAAGTGAATATCCATAAATATAGATAGTGAAGAAGGTGAAAAAAAATGTGCAAATGATGATACTTTTATCTTTTTTCATGTTGGCTGCCATTCTAAACTTTTACGAAACTTAACTCCATCTGTGAGAAGTTGGCGATAGAGAAGTACATGCATTTTCTAAAATAACCGAGAAAACCATGCATTGTAACATAGGCTAAGGAGAGCACACAATTAGCACAAAAAATTTCTAAATATCCATATGTTTACTAAGTAAAAAAATCCCCGGAAAAAATTGAAGTAGAAATGTTGATTCTAAACATAAATTTGGATATCCATAAAGAAAAATTATTGAGTGGTAATCATAATTAATTCTATCTACATATCACTAGTCGTCAATCCGTGCACCTGCACGGGCTAGCAATTGTAATATCAGATATAACATATTTTTGACAAATTATAAATATCAAACAATCATTTGGATATAGGTTATTATTATTACACATGCACATTGGATCCAATGAAGTTACAATTCTTTGACTATTTTGTGATTGATTGTTTATGTCCAATTTTGTGACAAAAGTATAAAAATATCGCTGTGTGATGGAAAATCACGTCAAATTTATAGAAGATATGTGGAAATAAGAATGTGCTACTTTATGAAGGTTATATAAGGGTATATTTTTTATGTTGGTAGAAAACATAGTTACAAACGCAAAAGTTATTGTGTGCATCATGCACTCGTGATCTAGAAGTTTCTAAAAGGCATAAAGGTCGAGTGTTCTATTGTAGCCTTTCTTAGTTAACCTAAAAGAAGGAATACATGCTTGTTTTTGCCACGGAAGAATGGTAGAATTATAAATACTTTGTTTCTATACACAATAATGGACACATGCATGCATGACTTTCCTTTAACATACATGATATCCTAGCAAATACTATAAGAACCATAGATTATTCACATTAGATGTTTTTATGTGTACCAACGAATTCTTAAACAATTTATGTTAAGATTAGCATGGATGGAAAATTTCATTTTTCTATCAATACTATCTATATCTATATCTATATCTATATCTATATCTATACCTCTATACCTACTAATAAAGCAAGGTGTGTTTCTTTGATTTTTTCATCCGTTCACCAACGAAAAGATTTTTTTTCTATTCGAGGTGGTACAATTTTTTTGTCCGTTTGTCTATTAGAAAAGAAAAACGCCAGATCTCGTACATGGGCCGCCCACAGTATTGGCCCAGGAAATCCAGCCCAGTTATTTTCGTGTACATGCAGGTGGAAAAATCCTATTTATCGCAATTAGCGTTACATAGTCGTAAATTCGCACTGGGCGCCCAAGCTGGGCTGAAATATATTCTTTTTTTTGTTTTGTGTTATGTTTCTGTTTTTCTTTTTCCGTTTCTTTCTCCTTTTGTTTGGTCTTTTTCCCTTTCAAGTTGACCTTTTTCTCCTTTTTTCGTAAATTCAAAATTGTCAACAAACTACATAATATCATAAAAATTCGATTTTTTTAAATGCTCAGAACTTTAAAATATGTTTCTATTTTTTTCCATTTCTTTCACTTTTTCTTTGGTGTTTTCTCCTTTCAAGTTTATTTTTCTCCCTTTTTTTGTAAATTCAAAATTTTCAAAAAATTCATAATATCATAAGAATCAATTTTTTTAAAAAATGTTCAGAACTTTAAATATATTCCTTTTTGAAAAAGTTTATAATATAAATATTTGTTCTCATTCCAAAATAGTCACAAATTCGCATCGGGCGCTCGAGCTCGGTCGAACCGTTTTTTTTTGTTCTGTGTTATGTTTCTATTTTTCTTTCTCCATTGGTTTCTATTTTCTTTTCTTTTCTTTTTTCTTTTTTACTTTCAAGTTTATTTCTTTATCTCCCCTTTTTTCGTAAAACCAAAATTTTCAATAAAACTCATAATATCACACAAATCCGTTTTTTAAAAATGTTTGGGATGTTAATAAATATTCCTTTTCGAAAAATGTTCAGAACATTAAATCTTCACTATTAGGAAAAGGGCTATAGCTAATGTGGACATTAATGGCGCACCATATATGCAGTGGCGCACTAGATACAGGTGCAACATTATTGACATATTACTAGTGGTGCACCTGGTGTGTGGTGCGCTAGTACTAGTTTTGAAGAAAAAATAAAAAAAATTGTTGGCAGTGGCGCACTAGAGGATAGTGCGTCATTACTAGTTGACATAGTAATGGCGCACCTGTACAAAGTGCATCATTACTATGTGTATGACTGGGTCAAACCTTGATCAAACTTAGTAATGACGCATTTTTGCATAGGTGCGCCATTAGTATGTCAAACTTAGTAATGACGCACCTACACAAAGTGCGTTATTACTAACTTTGACCAAGGTTTGACCAAGTCATACACATAATAATGGTGCACTTTGTGAAGGTGCGTCATTACTAACTTTCTTTGCACCCCCACCCCCTGGACCGTCTTTTCAGTTTTAGAAAAAAAAAGAAAATGATGGAAATGTCAAAAAAATAAAAGAAAATAAGTTTTCCATGTGATATGTGGTCTAGGTTTTGGGAAAATTTACAAATATAAATTTCGACTTTATTTGCAAAATCTCTCTGGAATTTAGTAAAATGGGCATAACTTTTACATATGAACTCGGATTAAAAAGTTTTATATATGAAAAAGCATCTACTCGAAAAGTTACAAGATTTTCAGAATCCACAAAAACCTAACAGAATGAAAGATACGGGGCTTTTAGGATCTAGAGAGGGGAAAACAAAAAAAATCAAACTTGCTAGTGGCGCACCATTTGCTAGGTGCGCCACTAGTAACATTTCAAAATATGATACGTAATATGACCGGGAAGTTTGAAATTTCATCACACTCATGAACATGAACAAAGTCCTAGACATCAATAAGGTTTAATAGGATCGATTTGACTTGAGATTAAGCATATTGACCTGAGATTAAGAAAAAAAGGGAAAAATATTTGAAAAAATTTGGATATTTTTTTTGAAAAAAAATTGTTAGTAATGGCGCACTTCTATGTGGTGCGCCATTACTAAGTCAGATAGTAATGGCGCACCTTCTAGGCATAGTAATGGCGCACTATAGATGCGCCATTACTATTTGTTACTAGTGGCGTGGTAATACTGGCGCACCTATAGTGCGCCATTAATAGCAAAAATATGTGCGCCACTAATTAGCCTTTTCCCAATAGTGCTTTGTTCTCATTCCAAAATTCGTTCACGTTTCAAAAAATGTTCCATTTTTTCTTTGTGTTTTCCAAAGTTGTTTGAGATTTTCCCAAAAAAAATGCATTTAGGAAATGTTCCAAATATGAAAAATATTTTTGTTTTAGTGAAATGTTCGCAAATTCAAAGTAATGTCCAAGTTTATAGAAACACATTTTCAAAAAATGTTTTGAATGTTCAAAATATGTTTCTTTTTCAAACAAAATCACATTTTCAAAACGTGTTCATGTTATTATAAAAGGTTTATGATTTCAAATAAATTTGTGAATTTTGAGGGTTTCCAATTTTGTTGTGTATTTCTGAAAATGTAAAGAATTTCAAAAAGTGTTTGTGATTTTAAAAATTATTCATGTTTTCAGGAATATTCAGCAATTTATATTTTTTAAACAGTTAAAAAAATTGTATCCAATCTCACATTGGAGTATGATCTTAAAGGTTTGAGCTGGCCATTGGTTGGTAGGACTCGTTTCTTCGAGTGGCAATGAGCACGTAGTCGGCTCTTTCAGGACATGATTTTGATCCTTCAACTCATTATTTTTTGGATTTTTCCGTGCCTTCCTAACATAGGTCGTCTTGGCGCCTACCAGTGTGTTGGTCCATACACGAACTGATGTGCATCTCACACGTTATTTTACGCAACTAGCGTCATATAGGCTGTATTGGGCCTCAACCACACTCCCTACTGAGTCGTCTGAGGGAGCAATTTTTTCTTGGTCCAATAAAAGAGAATATGTTGGTTTGGCTCGAATAAAATAGTTGTGGGCACGTGAGCGCTAAAATAATCAAAGAAAATAAACCCTAATAAAGAAGGGACATTGATATCTGGTTATGCGCTAAATATATATGCTAATGAAACAGGATTTAAGCGCTACAATTAGTAATTCATCCGGTTACGCCATCATAAGAGAGAGTGGTCGAAGCAACCGTGCTCTGAAGGTCGCCGCATAGCTACCAAACGTAGAGGCAGACACAACCCCGAGACAGAGACTGACCCAAAGGAAAAAAATGCACGAGTTGTATGGTTGCCGCTATGCCGACTAAGTGCACCACTATCAATATCTGGCGGGAGAAACATGACCCGCTAGAAGACCACAACTCCTCTCTCTATCACACCGCTATGGAGATCATTTTTGGTGGATACATCAATTATCTCTCCCATTGCTTCTCCAAAGAAACATCTCTCCCGTTGCAATGCACGGGCATATGTGCTACTACTAATGAAGCAAGGTGCGTTTTGCCTATATTTTCATCCGTTCACCGTCGAAAAAACAATCTTTCTACCCGAGGTGGTACAAAGGTCTTATGCGTTTGTTTGCTAGAAAAAGAATTGTTGTACGTGGGCCACGCGCGGTGGCCCAGCAAAGCCAGCCCACTTATTTTTCTGCCCATGCAGCTGGAAAAACTCTATTTTCCGCACAGCGCCATAAATAGTCAGAATTTCGCACAAGGCAAACAATAATGGGCTGGCCCATCTAAATTATTTTCTTTGTTTTACTTCTATTTTTATTCTCCTTTCCCTATATCTTTTTTCCTTCCAAGTTTATGTTACGTAAGTTCTCCTTTCATCTTAGACGTAAATTCTATAATACAACGGTGTAATTAATTTTTATAATGTTGATTAATGAGAAGGCTTGAAAGGTGCTTCCAATTAGTAAATATAAGATATAAAATATAAAATATAAGATACCGGCGTGTACGTGCGCATCATGTACCTATGATACAGGTTACCTCCTTATGATCGATAGCTCTTTTTTTTCCTTCCTACTACGTAGTAACGAGAATCGAAACCAAATAAACCCATACTGTGACGTGTTGGTATTGGTAATTTTTTTTTATTTTCTTAGGCGGTGGGCAGTAAACATGCTTATTTTTTGACAGTGCCTACGAATGATATGTTAGTCCGGCTGGCATCATTTAATCCCTAAAATAAGTTGTGATTTTTAACTGGGGGAATACAACTGTTGTAAAAGTCAACCCATCAGACAATAATCGACTTGGAAATAAAAAAATTTAAGATATAAAACTTTGATATTTTAACAAAAATATTTATTGTGTCACCAAGTTAACTAAGTGCCTGCTCCCTGAGAATTATTTGTAACTACTCGAAAATTGCAAAGAAAAAATGAGCAATTATAGACTTGATGAGGGAAAATATAATCGTCCCCCAAAGGGAGGTAGAAGTAACAAATCAGTTATACAAAATGATGTTTAGAAAACACCAATGCAAATAAGACGTACCAAAATGAGCATCAACATATCTATGGGCATTCGGTGCACACTAATCATTTGGGATATCCTTGATCAAGCTACGTTGCATTAATGGATTCATATAAGTAAGATATGTGTTACTACAACAAGATCTATAGTGAGCATCTGTGTATTTGTGAACATAGAGAGAGCATTAATATGTAGAGATCCAAAATGGGCATTCAACATTTACTGGACACCGATAGTACACATATTCTGGACCAAAGCTGCATACTGCATTTATGATACCCCATTGCAGGCATTATAAAGAATTCTCAGCCTCATGTACATCACCTCCATCCACCCATCCATCTCTGCAATACACATCCTTCTCTGTCTATTTTTCTCCACCTCCCTCTCAGCGCTTCAGTACTTCAAGGCTTCTAGCTAGCCCTGTAGTAATGGTAGCAATGCCAAGGACTACCATCGTCCTCTCCACCATCATATTCTTCCTTTTTTCCACTCATGCTAGTGGCTCTGACACTGGCAAGCCCAAGGCGACCAAGCTCATGGTGGAAGCATGCAAGAAGGCCTCGATCAACAACCCCTGCAACAAATCTATCACGCAAGAATTCTGTTTGTCCACCCTTCAGTCGGACAATCGAAGTGCCGAGGCTAAGGACCTCCGTGACTTAGTGCTTGTCACTGTCGACATCTTTAAGAGCCGTGTCACTGCCGCTAGTGGTAAGATCAAGCAAAAGCTGCAAGATGCCAAGAAGGGAACAGTGGCAATGCACGTTCTTAGTTATTGTGAGATGGAGTATGAAGGTGTGGTGAGACGCCTCAACGTGTGCCACGGACTGATCAAGGACTACCAAGGTGACAAGAGTGGGCAACAGTTCTTGCATCTGCTCGACTGTGTGGATATTAATTACAACCCTATCATCATGTGTTGGTTAGAGCTTCCAGATATGCCTGGTGCGGAGGCGCTCATCAAAGAAAACGAGGAGTTGTACATGCTTCTCATCCTCAACAACGCCTTACTAATATCATATGATGTCCGTGATTAATATTATTTGTTGTCGCATCAGTTATTTGAAATAACAATAATAAACCTTGTTGTGGCATAAATTTACTCGGATTTTGTGTTATTAACTTACTGTATATGCACATGGATGGCTGTGAAGTGTGAACAACTTATTTATTGAACCGAGTATTCAAGAAGGGATACTTGTAAAATACCAGCTGGATAATTGGAAATATGATTGTCGCACCCTTGTCTTCTCTGCTTCAAGGGGATACAACAATGCCACTGGTTCACTCCTTGTGAAATCTAACTTTAATTTGGGTTAGAAAACCTATTTTTAACAGAAGAAGAAGTTCTTCTAACTGCTGATTCACCAAAACAGACTGAATAAAAGGGAAATGTTATAAAGGAATGGGTCTTCTCCATGAGTAGTCATGTGTCAAGCGTGGATCAATACTACTAGTGGCAAGAGTCCATCTATTGTTCTTGTCTTTGCCGTGCCATGAGAGCAACATATCCGCTGAAGTTTGTCTGTTCACCATAGAGACATGAAGTCTCACTTGACACTCATCAAGGAACTGTTCAAGGCCTTGATGGTGCACAGACCTAAGAGAAACATGTACTTTGACCTGCAGGAGCGATCAGGTCGTTACATGCATGCATCCATGCATACTCATGTGCATCCATGGTCGGTGCTGGCGCTGAAGCACCCTGTTGCAAGTATTCATACACGATAACAATAGTAGTTTCATGGTCGTACGTACAAGCAAGATCATGAAAAACACAGAATCGAATATCTTTGACTCGATCACAAGATGAAAAACTCGTTAGTTTATCTATTGGCACAGACGCTCACCATGAAAAAAAACAATATGTGGACATCCAAAGAGATAAACGGTGGCAGGCAGGATGATTTTTTTTGAGATCATTCATTGCTCAAAACTGTTTGTGATTTGAAAATGCGGCTTGACATTACTTGTAAGGAAATCTCTTTTTTAGTTGACTTGGACATTTGATCTAGGATGTTGATTTTAATTTTATCACATGGATAACACATAGGTTGCACCTTCTACAGATTATGTGCTTTCTTACATTTAGATTGTAACCAGTGACTAAATTATGTGCATCTTGAAGAACCCTTAAAATGAATACAAATATGAAATCTGTAGAACGAGGAAAGAGAACATAAATGGAAATTAGACATATTAATGCAAGGTTATCTAAAACAGGTATCATGTCAATATATCTATACATACACTGAACCCTTCTTTTTTCTGCAAGGGCGTAAAATGAACAATGATCATTTAAACCATGATCAAGTTGAGTTGCATTAATGAAGCTACATTAGACATATTAATATTCCCCGCAATAACAAGTAGACATATTAATACAAATGAAATGTTGCATTCACCAGCCAATAGAAGCTAGAAGTGTATTAATACGAGAAGATCTAAACTGAGCATTAACATATTTGTGAATTGAGAGGGCACTAAGACCAGCATGTCCAATAGGAGGATCAACGTATTTGTGTGGAGATAAAACACTAACAATTTGGATATCTATAGCCAAGATGCATATGGCATTGATGAACCACCAATACATTTGTGCATACAAAGAACAATAATCATTTTTTATATCCATGATCAAGCTGTGTTGCATTAATGACATGTGTTGTAGATTTACGAGTACCAGTTGCAAGTGAATATGCACGATAAGATTAATTTCAGTTCAGTAGTCGTACCTGTATTTAAGCAAGATCATGGAAAACTCACAATGTCTTTCACTCGCAACATGAGAAAGTTGTACGGTTATATATCAGCCCACACATACACCTGAAAAAATAGCAGTAGCGCTCGACAGAGGACAACGCTATTGCTATATACAATAGTAGTAGTGCTTTTTAATTAAGAGCGCTACTAGTATACCTACACTGCCATGCAACCGTTGGCAACTATAGTAGTAGCGTTTTTTATAACAAAAGCATTACTGCTAGATGGATATTAGCAGTGCTCTTCGGTGACAAGCGCTACCGTTCTTTAGTAGCAGCGCTTTCTTATAAAAAGCGCTACTACTAAGCTCCTCTGTAGTGTGTGGATATCCAACGAGTAAAAGGGAGGATGTGGGAGGATGAAAAAGCCTTTTGTATTATTTAAGAGATGAATTTACCCGTGGTCCCTAAACTTGGCTTGCATGTTCATTTTCATGCCGAAAGATGGAAATCGATTTCTGGTACAATCAGTTGGCTAATATGGTGCATTTCTCGCATGTAACCGCAAACTTTGCCTACGTGGCACTGTATCTTGGTGGATCCCACTTGTAAAGTTATGCGACATCCACTCTCGCCGCAGGTGACGTCGAACTCCACACCAAGTAAACCCATGCCTCCCGCCGTGGAGGAGGGGATTGCGAAGCCAAATAACATAGGTGGTGGCGGCAGCACGGTGAGGCTGGACTAGCGCCAGCTCATATGAGATGGGGTGCTTTTGTTCAGCATCCTTGTGTTTCTTCTAGATCCGATCCTACACCAAGAAACACATGAAGGATGACTTGTACACCACCTCGGACCTCTTGTCACTGGACAATGACATGCCGGTCCTCAGACCGCTCTCCATGACATCGATACTACCCCACCTTCAGCACTTCTTGCACCTCCGTTGCCACAACACTTATGACGGGCTTAGACTCGAGCACCGCCTTAGTCCGGCAACGGTTGGAAATTTAAACTCTCAAATTTCTCGCGGTAGGAGAATCACACCGGCGAAATCCTAACTCTTCCTCCAGACCAATTTCGTCAACGAACAGAAGAACTGTGTCTCTGTTGTTGTGGAACTCGACTGCACTTCAAGAGATTTTCATAGTCTTCACTCGAAGAAATAGGTAGGTTGAGCATCACTTCGGAAATACGCATACATATGACCTAGACCCCCTTTAACAGTATGGTGTTCCCTATGAATCAATATAAGAAAAAAGAAACTACTGGAACAAAATCTTCACGTTCCAATTCGTCACGTCAATTCCTTCAAAGGGGCGCACCAATTTATTCAACCTAAACGTACAATTTTAGGGGTCGTCTTTCATGGTTAAACAACATCTTCTGTGACTTTTCACCTATGTATACTCACAAACACATTAGTCTCTTAACACATTTGTCTTCAATAGTCCATAACCACAAAGGAGGCACTAGATGCACTTACACCATTCTTGACGTTTACACCGGGCATAGCCGGGTACAGAGCACATTCTACTCTAGGTAGACTTCGTGCCACGCATGCCACTACAGTAGTCTCCCGCAACAAGTTACGACTACGGTAATTAAGGGTCTCTCTATGGACGCGGCCTCACTAAGGTTCTCCGTAATTCCCTAATCAATTGTAAAACCTAGGGGTGAAGGCTTTTGCTGTCACCTCGAATTACCTTCACTCGCTAACTCTTAAAACGACAGTAATATACTTTGTGACCTTTCGGTGATAATTTTGAGGGAGGAGCCTTCACAACATTCACGAAGTCTATTAAACTAAATCATTCAATAGAAAATATCACATATTAACGTTTCAGCTCCTATACATACCAAGATTCATCCATATCCCTAAGAACTAGGGGGTTTACTCATACATAGGGGAAGCAAAATAGCATGAATGCGGTGATGATAAACATGGATGAATCAAACAAGTAACATGCATGATGATCCACTAGAGTTCTGATATTACAACGAGATGAAGATTGATGTGGATTATGACGATGATGACAGTGGTGATGATGCCGACGTCCCCTTGCACCTGGTGGTGAAGATGGCGATCTCCTCCTTACCAATTCCCCTCTGGATGGGTTCAAAAAGTTAGGGTTCTCCTTCTGGATGTGTTTCTGGTGGTTGTGTGTATGTGTGTGTGTGTGTCTATTCCTCAATCTTTATCCATAGGGAAGAAGTAGTCGACAGGAGGGAGCTACCAGCATGCCATACGGCTGCATGCACGAGCACGTGCGCTCGTATGGTTGCCCGTGTTGCACTTTGTTGGACTGCGCCAGATCCAATTTCCTTTACGTATTTTATTCTATTTATGGTAAGGTATAATCACATTGATTTATGTGATTCCACCATAATATCATGTGATTCCTACCATAGTTTTCCATTTGTTCCAAAAGAAGTGTCCTGGGGAAAACCGACAAAAACAGTGTGTGAACGCAGTAACATTCCACAAAGCCAATGGAGTTGGCACAAAATACTCGTCGAAATAATCACACAATTTGGACTCATCAATAGTACTCAAGCTTAAGCCTCTGCGAAACCTTATGCATGAATAATTTCTTTGGCATAATCTCGTCACTAGACAAGAAAAGTTTCAGCAAGCAATGATTGAAGCGAAGTCCTTGAGAGAATTAATGATGAGACACTCGTGGGTGTTAATGAGTTACTCTAGTACCATGTTGTATTTTCATAACTTTCACTCCCTTAATTTATGTTTTCGTTGCTCAAGAAAGAAAATTCTCTTCCATGTGTTCCCCGCAAGCAAGTGTTAACTAGATTAAATAGAATAAAAGCTACTTTTTATTTTTTTCTAGGTGAGCAAGAGCTTTGTGTTGATTATCTTTGCTTCAATAACACTTGCATAATAACCATGCCACCGCTACAGCTATACTAACTTTTCATGTGAAGAAGCGGAGGTCTATCTAGGCATTAAACAACCTAGTTCCTTACGGTTTGGATTTCTATCTATGTTACTGGAGGATGATCAAGTTTAATCTTGAAGAGTTGACGTGTGTTACTTTTATGCTCATCATGCCATAGTTTAAACATGTTTATCTTATAAATCTATGATACTCCCATTGATATTGCCACTAATGACTGATGAATGCAAGGGATTGTGAAATCCTCTCTTTGTTTTGTGATCCGATCCGATGTCTTCTTCACTGATTACTTCTTGCGATCCGATCGCCATGTGTGAGTAATTCGGTAAGGCAATGTCCAATGTCCTTGCAACCTGATGTATTTGTTTGAGGGGTTGATGGAATGACTTTGAATGGACGTCATGTATATATAAAATAAAATTACATCATAGTAGTCTCTTCTCTCTCTCTCCCTCCAACCTCGTTCTTCGGCCCTGCAGGTTCCATGGATCCTGGAGTTCGGTCCAAGTGGAGGTTAGGACACGGGACAACATGAAGCGCAATTTCGAACACAAGTGATAGAAGGGCTTAGTATGGTAGGGTGGATCCAATATCTGGGGATGCATAAGGTGTAGTCATTAAATGTCCAATGATTTTGTTTGATTTACCTTAATTACCGAGGAAACTCCGCGTGGCGAATAGGGCATACAGCTAGACAACTGACTCTTGATGCAGGGCGCGTTTTGGTCAAGACATAATTTAGACACATCCCCCCACTTCGAGTGTTGGAAGCACATCTTAACGGGTGTCTTCCAGAGCACTAATTAATACTAGTGGAATGCCCGTGTGTTGCTACAGGCTATAATATATATAAATGAATTAGACAAGACAAATGATTAAGATCATCTCCAAGGTTGAAGCTCATTTCTCTCTCATATGTCCGAGAGTGTTCGGACATCAGACAGGCGCCTAAAAGGCTCCCGAAAATCCAACCGTTTAGATAGTCCAGGCTCACCGAAATCCAACCTATATGTGAGGGAGATATGTGGTTTTCCAGATTATCCTCCATCATCTCCAACACGCCGTTCCAACACAAAAACTCCACTCGACGATGCACCCTTCCCTTTTCCTATCGGAACGTCCCCTTCTCGCTCAATTTTCCGCCATAAACGGGAATTTGTCGTTGGTGCTCTCTACATTAAAATCTGATGACGCTCACTTGACCTTCGCTATAGTCTCCTTTCTCCTTCACAACATACAACCCCATGGACCATCAAGGAGGAATCCCCTGCTAATACGTCTCCATCGTATCTACTTTTCCAAACACTTTTGCCCTTGTTTTGGACTCTAACTTGCATGATTTGAATGGAACTAATCCGGACTGACCCTGTTTTCAGTAGAATTGCCATGGTGTTATTTTTGTGCAGAAATAGAAGTTCTCGGAATGACCTGAAACTTCACGGAGAATATTTTAGAATATATAAAAAATACTAGCGAAAGAATCAACACCAAGGGGCCCACACCCTGTCCACGAGGGTGGGCTGCGCGCCCCCTTGCCTCGTGGGCCCCCTGAAGCTCCACCGACCTCAACTCCAACTATATATATTCACGCTCAGGGAGAAAAAAAATCAGAGAGAAGAATTCATCGCGTTTTACGATATGGAGCCGCCGCCAAGCCCTAATCTCTCTCGGGAGGGCTGATCTGGAGTCCGTTTGGGGCCCCGGAGAGGGGAATCCATCGCCATCGTCATCATCAACCTTCCTCCATCACCAATTTCATGATGCTCACCGCCGTGCGTGAGTAATTCCATCATAGGCATGCTGGACGGTGATGGGTTGGATGAGATTTACCATGTAATCGAGTTATTTTTGTTAGGGTTTGATCCCTAGTATCCATTATGTTCTGAGATTGATGTTGCTATGACTTTGCTATGCTTAATGCTTGTCACTAGGGCCCGAGTGCCATGATTTCAGATCTAAACCTATTATGTTTTCATGAATATATGTGAGTTCTTGATCCTATCTTGCAAGTCAATAGTCACCTACTATGTGTTATGATCCGGTAACCCCGAAGTGACAATAATCGGGACCACTCCCGGTGATTACCATAGTTTGAGGAGTTCATGTATTCACTAAGTGTTAATGCTTTGGTCCGGTACTCTATTAAAAGGAGGCCTTAATATCACTTAGTTTCCAATAGGACCCCCTGCCACGGGAGGGTAAGACAAAAGATGTCATGCAAGTTCTTTTCCATAAGCACGTATGACTATATTCGGAATACATGCCTACATTACATTGATGAACTGGATCTAGTTCCGTGTCACCCTATGTTATAACTGTTGCATGAGGAATCACATCTGACATAATTATCCATCATTGATCCAATGCCTACGAGATTTTCACATATTGATCTTTGCTTAGTTACTTTACTGTTGCCACTGTTACAATTACTACAGAACTGTTACTGTTACTTTTACCACCGTTACCGTTACTTCCATACTACTTTGCTACTAAATATTTTGCTGCAGATATGAAGTCTTACAGGTGTGGTTGAATTGACAAATCAACTGCTAATACTTGAGAATATTCTTTGGCTCCCCTTGTGTCGAATCAGTAAATTTGGGTTAAATACTCTACCCTCGAAAACTGTTGCGATCCCCTATACTTGTGGGTTATCACCTGCCAACCGCCCCGCTCTCTGCCCTGATCCCCTCCCCCCGTGATCATGCCATCTGCCACCTCCATCAAGGGGAACAAGGCATGTGCCTCCCGTGACGCCCAAGAAGGCAGATATGATTGTCCTTAGACATTGCCAACATACAGTTGAATGTCGTACCTTACGAAAAAGAAAAATATGATGTCGGTTGTTTGGCATGAAACCGGTATGCCACTGTGTCCGTTATTAACTCTTGAAGCACCCAACCAATGCATTTACCCCTCTATCCTAACCAAAAAATTGTACGAATTGATGAAGAAAATATATTAACCACTCACTCAAGCAATTTGTTTTGAATCCATCTCTAATAAAATGCAATTTTCCACATTTTCTACGGTACCATCCTCCTCACTCTTATCACAAAATCTACTAGCTCGTGTTCTAAGTGAGCCAGTGATCGATGACGGCATGGTAGGCTGGCAACAAGGGACAAGAGCGACAACCGCCTTCCTCTCTTAGTGAAGGAAATATGCCCTAGAGGCAATAATAAAGTTGTTATTTATATTTCCTTATATCATGATACATGTTCATTATTCATGCTAGAATTGTATTAACCGGAAACTAGATACATGTGTGGATACATAGACAAAACATAGTTTCCCTAGTAAGCCTCTACTAGACTAGCTCGTTAATCAAAGATGGTTGAGTTTCCTAACCATAGACATGTGTTGTCATTTGATGGACGGGATCACATCATTAGGAGAATGATGTGATGGAAAAGACCCATCGGTTAGCTTAGCATATTGATTGTTCAGTTTTATTGCTACAACTTTCTTCATGTCATAGACATATTCCTTTGACTATGAGATTATGCAACTCTCGGATACCGGAGTAATGCCTTATGTGCTATCAAACGTCACAACGGAACTGGGTGATTATAAAGATGCTCTACAGGTATCTTCGAAGGTGTTTGTTGGGTTGGCATAGATTGAGATTAGGATTTGTCACTCCGAGTATCGGTGAGGTATCTCTGGGCCCTCTCGGTAATGCACATCATAATAAGCCTTGCAAGCAGTGTGACTAATGAGTTAATTTTGGGATGATCTATTATGGAACGAGTGAAGAGACTTTCCGGTAACGATATTGAAATAGGTATGAAGATATCGACGATCGAATCTCGGGCAAGTAACATACCAATGACAAAGGGAATAACGTATGTTGTCATTACGGTACGACCGATAAAGATCTTCGTAGAATATGTAGGAACCAATATGAGCATCCAGGTTCCGCTGTTGGTTATCGACCGGAGAGGTGTCTTAGTCATGTCTACATAGTTCTCGAACCCGTAGGGTCCGCACGCTTAACGTTTGATGACGATTTTGTATTATATGAGTTATGCAATTTGGTGACCGAATGTAGTTCGGAGTCCCGGATGAGATCACGGACATGACGAGGAGTCTCGAAATGGTCGAGAGGTAAAGATTCATATATAGGACGATGGTATTTGGACACTGGAAGTGTTCCGAGGGTTCCTGGTACATATCGGGTCAACGGAAGGGGTTCTGAGCATCCCCCGGCAACTATATGGGCCTAATGGGCCAAGCAGGGGACAGACCAGCCCCTAGTGGGCTGGTGCGCCCCATGTAGACCAAAATAGGAGAAGAAGGAAAGGAGGGAAGGGAGAAGGAAAGGGGAGGATTCAGCCTCCCCCTTTCCCTCTCTCCCCCTCTCTTTCCTTCCCCCTCCAACACTTATGAAGGGGGGGGGGCGACTTGGAGGAGGCGCCCCTTGCTGCTCCCCTCCCTCTCCCACCTAATATATATGTGGGAGGGGCACCTCTAGAACACACAACATTGATTCCTAGCCGTGTGCGGCGCCCCTCCACAGTTTACGCCTTCAGTCATATCTATCTATCTATCTATCTATCTATCTATCTATATCTATATCTATATCTATATCTATCTATCTATATCTATATCTATATCTATATCTATATTCTATACTAATTATAGACTCCCTAAAAATTACCACGTTAATTAGAATTTACCAGCCGTTCATCTGGTGGGACCGAGTTATTACGGTGTAGATTAATCTTCAGAGAACAATATTTTTTTGACCATTCAGGCAGCTTAGTTCGGCCAAAAAAACTTTTGAATAGTAAACCATAAAATATCTACCTCTTTCTATTCCTCTCAAAGTAAAAGAAAAACAACAACCTAAGAAATCGTGGTCTCTCACAATCTCTGACGTCCCTCTCTCAAACTCTCTCTCTCAGTCCCTCACGTCTCTTTCTCTCTCTCAAACTGTCATATCTCTCTTCGTCTATCTCTCTCAATCTATCCCGTTTCTCCCTCTCTCAAACTCTCATATATCTCTTCTCTCATGTCTCTCTTTACTTCACACACGGTAAACAGATCGTTCTCTCTCTCAAATTGGAGCAAGGATGTTAGGGCATGGATCCCAAGCTCTCGCTGAAGTTATCACATTAGAATTTTGTTCCTTATCTAAATCAGGTTCCTCATCTCACACTGATTTGCTTTGAATTTGCTTTTTTGGGGTTTACAATTGAATTGCCCGGATCATTGATCGATGACCCAGTATGCAGTCACGCTGGCCACCGCCGGACATGCCTATGCGTCAGTAGAGAATCAGCATGAGACTACACTTAGTCAGAATTGACGACTCTGTCGTTCACAATATGGCCAGCCGTCAACACTCAAGCACATGGATGAACTGCCCCCTTCTATCGGAGGCTGGTGCTGGTCGCTGTTCATGACTACCACCACCAAGTTCTACCTATAGCCGTGAGCTCCACTGCTCTAGGATGGTGTTGCCATTTTCAGTCGTCGACCTTTACGTTTACGTGCTGCTCCTTGCGTTTTTTTGAAGCCGCTTATGTTGAGCTAACTACTGTTGGGTGGGTTGCATTTGATCCAGCCACCAATCAGAGCAAGAGATCTGGAGTGCAGAGCAGGCTATGACAAGGAGCAGCTCAAGGCAGTAGACTGCACATATTGCACCAGGGAGAATTTAGTCAGAAGAGAGAAGGGAATACATGTAATCAGAAGAGTAAGGCGCAGTAGCCAATCTGAGCGGAGAAGAAGACTCTGGAGGAAGGAGAATCCGTTGGGTCGTCCAAAATTTGTGATCTTGCCATGGAACTGGAAGAATGATTCCACACAGAAAAGGTAAACCCTAATTAGTCATTATTGGCAAAGTAGAAAGATGGATTGGAGAGACTGACGCTAAGTATTTATCTAGGCATGGGTTGTCTGAGCCGGTAGAGTTAAGTTTAAAACTGTGATAAAACATTGCATAATCTGAAATTAAGACAGTGGTAAAAGTTATGGGATATGTTGCAAGCTTTCCAGTGGTACCAATTTCGTTCGATTCTTGTTTAGGGTTTGCAAACTAAGACGAAAAACCTGATTCTGCGTTGTAGTTTTTAATAGAAACAGATTACCCTTTAGCCTATTTCCCATCAATTTCAAGGAAGAATTATATCATGCTTAAAGCAAGAAAGTTGCAGAACAATTTCGCAAGATATGATTGGTTGTATCATTTTCTCAGTTTGGAAAACATATTAGAATATGAAAAATGAACAGTATGGGATGATGCTTAAAACCGTGTGTCAGTGAGTAAGGAAAAGTTAGTTGTTTTAGATGGTTCGGCAATGGAGGAATATAGGTTTCATGTGTGCCATGTTCAAGGTGACAATTATTAAAAAAACAGGTTGCTGCTTACTCGCAGATGTAGGAAGAAGGCTATAGCAAAGACAAGTATATACATTAAAAGAAAGTATACGCACTAACATATGTATGTATCGATTGCTCGAGAGGGCCTCGCAGCAGGTACAAGTTTGTCATGGCGTACGTGCTGGAGTAGAAATCAATACATTATATGTAGTCAGTAAGATTCACCTTCTTAACCGCAAACAGGAAAAACAAACCAAGTGTTCCAATTGACTACGCCCATGATGAGAGGAACTGGTAACATTTAAAAATTGCACTCTATGAGTCCCAATACTATTTAAAGTTTCTAATCGTTTTAAGTTTCTTACTATTAAACTTGATCATTATTTTTTGCTCGAGCATGCAAACACAACAAGTTCAAAAAGTAATACTCTGAACATATTTCATGTGAAAAATCTAATGAAACAAATTTCACGCAAGCCATCAACCAAAATCTTTTTTGGAGTCATTGTGAAATGTATTATGATATCAGACTTTCAAATCTACTTCAGAATGGATCAAGGGTTACTTTCTAGCTCCGTCGTAAGAAAATTCTACCTACTACACATAAAGCTGTACCAAGCAAAGGGATAGCATTCTATTTGATGGAAGTCTATAGGGGTACACGTTCAGACACAATTAGGGAAAACCTTCGGTAGAAAAGGTAATTCTTATTTGCAAGCACGAGTTTGTACCATGATCTAGAGAAGATATAGTAGAAAGGGTGAGGTAACTTTAAGCACTCTCGAAGTCATCAAAGGGACCAATAGGCTAAAATGCGAGTAGCTACTAAATATTTATTTGGCATAATTTGATACATTACATGCATTAAACATTCTAATATGAACCTTCCGTGCTTTGGAGTTCTGCATATTAAAAATAATCCAACTATACAATCGGGTTGTCATACATTTCTTCATACAATATTACTCGAGGATATAATAATTCCAAGAAGAAACAAAATAATGTCTTTATATTCAAATTTATGCGAGACTTTTTTTACATAGACAACACCACTTTATTATATTTATAGGTTCTTCCTGACATACATCGTGGTATAAATTATAAAAAACATTCTCCTTTGCAGGTCAAATATTAGCAAAAAGTATTATTGATTTCTAACTAAAATATACCAACACAAGTTATACGGAGACATAATTTGGCCAGTTCTTATGATTCAAGGTTGTCAACGAGAATCTAAGAATGATTTATACAACAAAAGGTTCTCTATGTTAATTATTAATGCTATGGCATGTATTGTTATCTTTCTAATTTTGGGCTCATCCATTACAGTGAGGATAGGAAAATGAAATTTCATCTAATATCAATCACCATTGTCCTTAGAATATATATTGTGAAGATTTTGTAAATATATAATTTCTATAGCCCGTGCGAACGCACGGGTAGATGACTAGTTGTCACAGTGCTTAGGCGAAGCCCTGTGCGGATCACTTCACCATCACCATCACCACACCATCGTGCTGACGAAACTCTCCCTCGACAATTTGTTGGATCAAGAGTTCAAGGGACGTCATCGAGCTAAACGTGTGCAGAACTCGGAGGTGCCGTACGTTCGGTGCTTGATCGGTCGAAACGAGAAGAAGTTCGACTACATCAACCACGTTGTCAAAATGATTCTGCTTTTGGTCTACGAGGGTACGTGGAAACACTCTCCCCCTCTTGTTGCTATACATCTCCTAGATAGATCTTGCATGAGCGTAAGATTTTTTTTGAAACTGCATGCTACGTTCCCCAACAGTGGCATCCGAGCCAGGTCTATGCTTACCACCAATGTCTTATTTCGATTCGGCGGTATTGTTGGATGAAGCGGCCCGTATCAACCTTACATGACCACGTTCATGAGACCTGTTGCACCGACAGACATGCAACTAGTTTTGCATAAAGGTGGCTGGTGGGTGTCTGTTTCTCCCACTTTCGTTGAATCGAATTTGACTGCGACCGGTCCTTGTTGAAGGCTAAAACAACAAACTTGATAAATCACCGTTGTGATTTTGATGCGTAGTTAAGAATGTTTCTTGCTAGAAGCCCGTAGCAGCCACGTAAAACTTGCAACATCAAAGTAGAGGATGTCTAACTTGTTTTTGCAGGGCATGTTGTGATGTGATATGGTCAAGACATGATGTGATATACGTTATTGTATGAGATGATCATGTTTTGTAAAAGTTATCGGCAACTGGCAGTTGCCTTATGGTTGTCGCTTTATTGTATGAGATGCAAATGCCATGTAATTGCTTTACTTTATCACTATGCGTTAGCGATAGTTGTAGAATCAATTTTGAAAAAAAAAGTTCATCGGATTTGAACAAAGTTACTCGTATTTCGAAAAAGTTCATCAATTTTTAAAAAGGTTCATCGAATTTGGAAAAAAGTTCATCGATTTTGTTAAATACGTGAAAGAGAAAAACATGATTGATTTTGAAAAATAACATGATAAAAAACGCATTTAAGAAATAAAAGGAAAAGAACAAAAGAAAACCGAGTAAAATCGCACCTTAAAATGACCAACGAACCAAAAAACGGTTTAGGGAAGGTTCTGGAAGATTCCCAAACGGAGGAGTTACCGCGATATTTTGTGGCCTGATGGTTGCGGTGCTAATTTACTAGAGCAGATCTTGAGTTCGATTTCGTGCGGACGCACATTTTCTGAACCTTTAGAAAAAAAATTTAAAAGCAGATACATGGACCGGCCCAGTCGCATCAGAGGGATGTGGGCTGCAGGCGCCGGTTTGCACAAAACAGTTATAACCGGCGCTTGTAGTGCCAAATAGGGATTGTCAGGAAATTGATCTGATATATATGATTGTTTTCCTTTTTCTCATTGTCAAGAGAGACGTGCAACGTTCGTGACTTTTTTTTACTTTGTTCCATAGCGTTTGTTTGTTTGCTTTCCTTATTACATGTGTGTTGATTTATTTTTAAATCCCAGCCGTTAATTTTTATGGTTAACATAAAATCGATGGATATAAACAGATGACGGATGGACAATATGAAAGCCTCCGTTCTTTATTATTATATTATGTAAAGATAAGGATTGGCACGTAGATGGTAGTAGCCTGTTGGCTAAACGGGTGGTTGCAATTGTTTGCGCTGTTACATTGACCTCGGCTCTTCATACTTGAAAATATTCACGCATAGAGATAACTCGGGAGATAGATAAGTTCAACACATCAGAATAACATACTAACAATGGTATATTAGAAAAATACTGACAATCGGATTTCAAGAGCCAATTTAAAAGAGAGGTTCCACAACGAGTGATAGATGTCATTATTGTAAGACTTTGAAGAAAGAAAGACGAATGGGCCCCAAAAAATCTAGAATTATCATAGCAAAATGAAAAATTTGTGGAAAACCATGCATATTGATGCCACAACACATTTATCATTATATTTATAGTAATAACTATTAATAGTACAATTTATTTCTCATCGACATATTTTTTGCCATATAAACACAAACATCCTATTACTCGGGAAACATACGGGCTGCTACCAAGGCGGTGTTCAGTTTAACCAGCATTCCCAATTCATTGTTTTCATTGACAAGAGCCCCCACTGCAGGCATGTCAACAAGCTCAGAGATGCACTCATTGACATGATCACGTGCCATATCCATCCAACGGACTAGCTCTTTGGACCATTGCCTGCCCTCGTCACGTTGGTAATCCCTGATAATGGCATCACATATGTTGATGACGCTCACCATGGTGTCATAATCCACCTCACACAAACTGAGGACGCGCATTGGCACCGTGCCCTTCGTCAACGGGTCTGCAACATTCAGATCCGTATGTATCTTGCAAATCTATATCTCTTCTGAAATCTGGATTCCTTTATTTGCTGCTTCTGAAGCAGCTATGTACTCCGCTTCACACGTAGATCCCGCCACTACACTTTGTTTAGAACTGCACCAACTGACAGCACCACCGTTCAATGTAAACACGTATCCGGTTTGTGATTTAGAATCGTCCGGATCAGTGTCAAAGCTTGCATCAACGTAACCATTTACGATGAGCTCTTTGTCACCTCCATAAACGAGAAACATATCCTTAGTCCTTTTCAGGTATTTCAGGATGTTCTTGACCGCTGTCCAGTGATCCACTCCTGGATTACTTTGGTACCTCCCTGCTAGGCTTATAGCAAGGCACACATCAGGTCTGGTACACAACATTGCATACATGATAGAGCCTATGGCTGAAGCATAGGGAACATCTTTCATTTTCTCTCTATCTTCTGCAGTGGTCGGGCATTGAGTCTTACTCAACTTCACACCTTGTAACACAGGCAAGAACCCTTTCTTTGCTTGATCCATTTTGAACTTCTTCAAAACTTTTTCAAGGTATGTGCTTTGTGAAAGTCCAATTAAGCGTCTTGATCTATCTCTATATATCTTAATGCCCAATATATAAGCAGCTTCACCGAGGTCGTCTTTCATTGAAAAACTCTTATTCAAGTATCCCTATGCTATCTAGAAATTCTATATCATTTCCAATCAGCAATATGTACATATAATATTAGAAATGCTACAGAGCTCCCACTCACTTTCTTATAAATACGGGCTTCTCCAAAAGTCTGTACAAAACCAAATGCTTTGATCATACTATCAAAGCGTTTATTCCAACTCTGAGAGACTTGCACCAGTCCATAAATGGACCGCTGGAGCTTGCACATTTTGTTAGCTCCCTTTGGATCCACAAAACCTTTTGGTTGCATCATATACAACTCTTCTTCTAGAAATCCATTCAGAAATGCAGTTTTGACATCCATTTGCCAAATTTCATAATCATAAAATGCGGTAATTGCTAACATGATTCGGACAGACTTAATCATCGCTACGAGTGAGAAGGTCTCATCGTAGTCAATCCCTTGAACTTGTCGAAAACCTTTCACAACAAGTCGAGCTTTGTAGACAGTAACATTACCGTCAGCGTCAGTCTTCTTCTTGAAGATCCATTTATTTTCAATTGCTTGCCGATCATCAGGCAAGTCAACCAAAGTCCATACTTTGTTCTCATACATGGATCGCATCTCAGATTTCATGGCCTCAAGCCATTTTGCGGAATCTGGGCTCACCATCGCTTCTTCATAGTTCGTAGGGTCATCATGATCTAGTAGCATGACTTCCAGAACAGGACTACCGTACCACTCTGCTGCGGATCTTACTCTGGTTGATCTATGAGGCTCAGTAGTAACTTGGTCTGAAGTTTCATGATCATCATCATTAACTTCCTCACTGATTGGTGTAGGTGTCACGGAAACCGGTTTCTGTGATGAACTACTTTCCAATAAGGGAGCAAGTACAGTTACCTCATCAAGTTCTACTTTCCTCCCACTCACTTCTTTCGAGAGAAACTCCTTCTCTAGAAAGTTTCCTAATTTAGCAACAAAAATCTTGCCTTCGGATCTGTGATAGAAGGTGTACCCAACGGTCTCCTTTGGGTATCCTATGAAGACACATTTCTCCGATTTGGGTTCGAGCTTATCAGGTTGAAGCTTTTTCACATAAGCATCGCAGCCCCAAACTTTCAGAAACAACAACTTTGGTTTTTTGCCAAACCACAGTTCATAAGGCGTCGTCTCAACGGATTTTGATGGTGCCCTATTTAACGTAAATGCGGCCGTCTCTAAAGCATAACCCCAAAACGATAGCGGTAAATCAGTAAGAGACATCATAGATCGCACCATATCTATTAAAGTACGATTACGACGTTCGGACACACCATTATGTTGTGGTGTTCCGGGTGGCGTGAGTTTCGAAACTATTCCGCACTTTTTCAAATGTACACCGAACTCGTAACTCAAATATTCTCCTCCATGATCAGATCGTAGAAACTTTATTTTCTTGTTACGATGATTTTCAACTTCACTCTGAAATTCTTTGAACTTTTCAAATGTTTCAAACTTATGTTTCATTAAGTAGATATACCCATATCTGCTTAAGTCATCTGTGAAGGTGAGAAAATAACGATATCCGCCATGAGCCTCAACATTCATCAGACCACATACATCTGTATGTATGATTTCCAACAAATCTGTTGCTCTCTCCATAGTATCGGAGAACGGTGTTTTAGTCATTTTGCCCATGAGGCACAGTTCGCAAGTAGAGAGTGATTCATAATCAAGTGGTTCCAAAAGTCCATCGGTATGGAGTTTTTTCATGCGCTTTACACCGATATGACCTAAACGGTAGTGCCACAAATAAGTTGCACTATCATTATCAACTCTGCATCTTTTGGCTTCAACATTATGAATATGTGTGTCACTACTATCAAGATTCAATAAGAATAGACCACTCTTCAAGGGTGCATGACCATAAAAGATATTACTCATATAAATAGAACAACCATTATTCTCTGATTTAAATGAATATCCGTCTTGCATCAAATAAGATCCAGATATAATATTCATGCTCAACGCTGGCACCAAATAACAATTATTTAGGTCTAATACTAATCCCAAAGGTAGATGTAGAGGTAGCGTTCCGACTGCGATCACATCAACTTTGGAACCATTTCCCACGCGCATCGTTACCTTGTCCATAGCCAATCTTTGCTTAATCCGTAACCCCTGTTTCGAGTTGCAAATATTAGCAATAGAACCAGTATCAAATACCTAGGTGCTACTGCGAGCATTAGTAAGGTACACATCAATAACATGTATATCACATATACCTTTGTTCACCTTGCCATCCTTCTTATCCGCCAAATACTTGGGGCAGTTCCGCTTCCAGTGACCAGTTTGCTTGCAGTAGAAACACTCAGTTTCAGGCTTAGGTCCAGACTTGGGTTTCTTCTCTTGAGCAGCAACTTGTTTGCTGTTCTTCTTGAAGTTCCCCTTCTTCTTCCCTTTGCCCTTTTTCTTGAAACTAGTGGTCTTGTTGACCATACACACTTGATGCTCCTTCTTGATTTCTACTTCCGCAGCTTTCAGCATTGCGAAGAGCTCGGGAATAGTCTTATTCATCCCTTGCATATTATAGTTCATCACGAAGCTCTTGTAGCTTGGTGGCAGTGATTGGAGAATTCTGTCAATGACGAAATCATCTGGAAGATTAACTCCCAATGGAATCAAGTGATTATTATACCCAGACATTTTGAGTATATGCTCACTGACAGAACTGTTCTCCTCCATCTTGCAGCTATAGAACTTATTGGAGACTTCATATCTCTCAATCCGGGCATTTGCTTGAAATATTAACTTCAACTCCTGGAACATCTCATATGCTCCATGACGTTCAAAACGCCGTTGAAGTCCCGGTTCTAAGCCGTAAAGCATGGCACACTGAACTATCGAGTAGTCATCAGCTTTGCTCTACCAGATGTTCATAACATCTGGTGTTGCTCCTGCAGCAGGCCTGGCACCCAGCGATACTTCCAGGACGTAATTCTTCTGTGCAGCAGTGAGGATAATACTCAAGTTACGGACCCAGTCCATGTAATTGCTACCATCATCTTTCAACTTTGCTTTCTCAAGGAACACATTAAAATTCAACGGAACAACAGCACGGGCCATCTATCTACAATCAACATAAACAAGCAAGATACTATCAGGTACTAAGTTCACGATAAATTTAAGTTCAATTAATCATATTACTTAAGAACTCCCACTTAGATAGACATCCCTCTAATCCTCTAAGAGATCACGTGATCCAAATCAACTAAACCATGTCCGATCATCACGTGAGATGGAGTAGTTTTAATGGTGAACATCACTATGCTGATCATATCTACTATATGATTCACGCTCGACCTTTCGGTCTCCGTGTTCTGAGGCCATATCTGTTATATGCTAGGCTCGTCAAGTTTAACCTGAGTATTCCACATGTGCAACTGTTTTGCACCCATTGTATTTGAACGTAGAGCCTATCACACCTGATCATCACGTGGTGTCTCAGCACGAAGAATTTTCGCAACAGTGCATACTCAGGGAGAACACTTATACTTTGATAATTTAGTGAGGGATCATCTTATAATGCTACCGTCAATCAAAGCAAGATAAGATGCACAAAATATAAACATCACATGCAATCAATATAAGTGATATGATATGGCCATCATCATCTTGTGCTTGTGATCTCCATCTCCGAAGCACCTCCGTGATCACCGTCGTCACCGGCGCAACACCTTGATCTCCATCATAGCATCGTTGTCGTCTCGCCAATCTTATGCTTCTTCGACTATCGCTACCGCTTAGTGATAAAGTAAAGCATTACAGGTCGATTGCATTGCATACAATAAAGCAACAACCATATGGCTCCTGCCAGTTGCCGATAACTCGGTAAAAAACATGATCATCTCATACAATAAAATTTAGCATCATGTCTTGACCATATCACATCACAACATGCCCTGCAAAAACAAGTTAGACATCCTCTACTTTGTTGTTGCAAGTTTTACATGGTTGCTACGGTCTTAGCAAGAACCATTCTTACCTATGCATCAAAAACCACAACGATAGTTTGTCAAGTTGGTGTTGTTTTAACCTTCGCAAGGACCGGGCGTAGCCACACTCGGTTCAACTAAAGTTGGAGAGACTGACACCCGCCAGCCACCTCTGTGCAAAGCACGTCGGTAGAACCAGTCTCGCGTAAGCGTACACGTAATGTCGGTCCGGGCCGCTTCATCCAACAATACCGCCGAACCAAAGTATGACATGCTGGTAAGCAGTATGGCTTATATCGACCACAACTCACTTGTGTTCTACACGTGCATATGACATCTACACATAAAATCAGGCTCGGATGCCATTGTTGGGGAACGTAGTAATTTCAAAAAATTTCCTATGCACACGCAAGATCATGGTGATGCATAGCAACGAGAGGGGAGAGTGTTGGCCACGTACCCTCGTAGACCGAAAGCGGAAGCCTTAGCACAACGCGGTTGATGTAGTCGTATGTCTTCACGATCTGTCTGATCAAGTACCAAACGCACGACACCTCCGAGTTCAGCACACGTTTAGCCCGATGACGTCCCTCGAACGCCGATCCAGCCGAGTGTTGAGGGAGAGTTTCGTCAGCACGACGGCGTGGTGAATATGATGATGTTCTACCAATGCAGGGCTTCGCCTAAGCACCGCTACAGTATTATCGAGGTGGACTATGGTGGAGGGGGGCACCACACACGGCTAAAAGATCAAACGATCAATTGTTGTATCTATGGGATGCCCCCCTGCCCCCGTATATAAAGGAGCAAGGGGGGGGGGGTGCGGCCGGCCATAGGAGGAGGCGCGCCGGAGGAGTCCTACTCCCACCGGGAGTAGGACTCCCCCCTTTCCTAGTTGGATTAGGACTTGGGAGGGGGAAGGAGTGGACGAGAAGGAAGGGGGGCGCCACCCCCCTCTCCTTGTCCTATTCGGACTAGGGGGGAGGGGCGCGCGGCCAGCCCTTGCCTCCTCTCCTCTCTTCCACCTAGGGCCACTAAGGCCCATTAAGTTACTGGGGGGTTCCGCTAACCTCCCGGTACTCCGGTAAAATCCTGATTTCACTCGGAACACTTCTGATATCCAAACATAGGCTTCCAATATATCAATCTTCATGTCTCGACCATTTCGAGACTCCTCTTCATGTCCGTGATCACATCCGGGACTCCGAACAACCTTCGGTACATCAAAACATATAAACTCATAATATAACTATCATCGAAACGTTAAGCGTGCGGACCCTACGGGTTCGACAACTATGTAGACATGACCGAGACACGTCTCCGGTCAATAACCAATAGAGGAACCTGGATGCTCATATTGGCTCCTACATATTCTACGAAGATCTTTATCGGTCAGACCGCATAACAACATACGTTGTTCCCTTTGTCATCGGCATGTTACTTGCCCGAGATTCGATCGTCAGTATCTCAATACCTAGTTCAATCTCGTTACCGGCAAGTCTCTTTACTCGTCCCATAATACATCATCCCGCAACTAACTCATTAGTTGCAATGCTTGCAAGGCTTAAGTGATGTGCATTACCGAGAGGGCCCAGAGATACCTCTCTGACAATCGGAGTGACAAATCCTAATCTCGAAATACGCCAACCCAACATGTACCTTTGGAGACACCTGTAGAGCTCCTTTATAATCACCCAGTTACGTTGTGACGTTTGGTAGCACACAAAGTGTTACTCCGGTAAAGAGGAGTTGCATAATCTCATAGTCATAGGAACATGTATAAGTCATGAAGAAAGCAATAGCAACATACTAAATGATCCGGTGCTAAGCTAACGGAATGGGTCATGTCAATCACATCATTCTCCTAATGATGTGATCCCGTTAATCAAATGACAACTCGTGTCTATGGCTAGGAAACATAACCATCTTTGATCAACAAGCTAGTCAAGTAGAGGCATACTAGTGACACTTTGTTTGTCTATGTATTCACACATGTATTATGTTTTCAGTTAATACAATTCTAGCATGAATAATAAACATTTATCATGATATAAGGACATGATTCCACAATCAAATTAAACATCCAATTACATAGTTGCCTAGTACACATGACATTTCCACACGCCAAAGTAAACTATTACATGCATAATTAATTAGGATAAACCATCATCTGATCATCATCTACTTCTTCTTGTGTCGCTTGCTGCCACTGCTCTACTAGGATAAACAGAACAATATTCTTTACTATGAATAGTGTGCTCTGTTGGGCACACAAGTATATGGATCATAGCCTTGGGTGAGCAATGTGCACACACGCGTTGTGCTAGCTCAATGTTCCTTCTATGCTAAGTTTCCATTGATTGGTGGCGTTTTATGAACACGCCACCCTTTCCTCATTTGTTTCCCGCCGCCACCGTTAGGTCTCCAACACATCTACTTTTCCCAATGCTTTTCCTCTTGTTTTGGACTCTAATTTGCATGACTTGAATGAAACTAACCCCGGACTGATGCTGTTTTCAGCAGAACTACCATGGTGTTGTTTTTGTGCAGAAATAAAAGTTTTAGGAATGGAACGAAACTTTGCAAGGATTTTTTATATCAATAAAGAGAATTTCTGGAGCCATGAACCACCGGAAGGGGGGCACCTGGGTGGGCACAACCCACCAAGGCGTGCCCCCTCCAAGCGCGCCTAGGTGGGTTGTCCCCACCTGGTGGCCTCGCAGACCCTAAAACCGATGCTATAAAATCATATTTTTCCAGAAAAATCAGGGTGATGTGATGTAGAGATGTGGCAAAGAGCTGCTGAGGCTGATCATCATAGATAACTCCTCATATTCCTTTGTTAGCCCTTTTGTAACCGACGTAAACTTTGTTTTGTCAGAGCAATCGTTGATGGCTTTGGTTGTTTTCGCAATGCAATCAGGCAGGTCGTAGGGCGTCGGACCTTCATTGCCTTTACGAACCTCAAAGTTCTGGATGATATCATGGCAGATTTCGAGGGTGCTCACCATGCCACCGTAGTCCACTTGGCAGAACCCAAGGGCGCGAGTCGCGAGCTTGTCCTTGGTGGCACCATGGATCAAGTTCTCAACCTTGGCCATCACGGCCGTGGCTTGGGGCTTCATGGCGTCGACGTCCACAAGAGCTAGGATGCGGCAGTCCTTCGCGTTGATGCTTCGTTTGTCTGACTGGAGCGTTGATACACAAAAGTCATATGTGGAGCGCACCTTGAAGAAGTCACTCGAGACATTCTTGCATGCTTCCAACGTGATGCCTGACGGCATGGGCTTGGTGTCGGAAGCTTGATTGGTGATGGCCATGGAAAGGAGAATGATGACAATTCCAGTGAATGCTAAGGAGGTGGTTTGCACCATTTCCATTGCTGCCAGGCTTGCTAGAAAATTATATTGTAACTGAGGGAGACGATGAATGGATCAAATGGAACTGCAGTGCAGAGATGGATGGGTTGAGGTGGAGTACATAGCTATGATTATGGCTTATATATACTATATAGTGCACTGAGTAGGGGTTTCCAAATGCAATATGCCCCATGAATATCCAAATGATCAATGTTTAACTCTTTGCACATATACCTCGATGGAGAATTGGATTTCCTCCTATTTAATCATGGGCAGTATTATTTAATATAGTGTCTCCTGGATGCCATTTTTAATGTAATCTTAAAGGTGTTCCGGGTTAATAATGATGCATGTGTATCGTATATATCCATCATGCAAGCATATCCTAAATGGTGTAAGCAATTACATGTATTTACGAAGGGGCATGGGTTTCCAATTATCTTGAATTTTACCGATTAACATGGTAATTTCTAGGGAGTGCCTAATTAGTACTTTCTCCGTCTCAAAATAAGTGTCTCAACTTTGTATTAACTTTAGTACGAACTTGTACTAAGCTTGAGATACTTATTTTGGGACGGAGGGAGTAGAAGTATAGGTATAGATAGATAGAGATATAGATATAAAGATAGATAGATAGATAGATAGATAGATAGGTGTAGATATAAATATACATATATAGTATACATATAGATAGGTATAGATATAGGGATGAATATAGAGATAGATATAGATAGATATATAAATGTAGAAGATAGATAGATTATCAAGTGCAAAATGCGCATAATCTTCCTTTAATGTCCCAAATCCATTTTATGATATGGGGAAATAACGTGAGATTCACTCTAGAAATACATAAAACAAGAACACACTCATGCCACACGTATTAATACTAGCACACCCAAAATGTGGATCTACATATTGTTGGAATTTTGCTAGTAGGCCTTTGGCCCAAAGCCCAACTAAAATTCTGAAATTCTCTTGGCCCATTCATGCACACATGTGAGTGGAGTGAGTGAGACTAAAGTTTAGTCCCACCCCGGAAGTTGAGAGAGAGTTGCACCTCTTTATAAGGTGAGCTATTCTACCACTTGTATGACCATGAGAAGAGGAGACCTACACGAGTGCCGCGCCGCGGGTTGCGGGATTGAGCCGAGGACAGAGCTATGCACGTTGTCCCATGACCTACTCGGGGTTAGTTTAATCTCTGCTATTGATGTCATGATCTATTTCCTATTTATTCGGATTAAATCTCGTATTTTGCTGCGCATTTGAAGCTGCCTGCCATTAAAGGGGCGCAATATAAGAGGTGGCGCACGATAGCAGTCTACTGGTTTCAGACCATGGGCTGCTATGACGCCACCAAGGGCAAGCCTGAGGGCGATCTTAATCCAGCACAGCTGGAAGCTTTTGAGAAGATCGATTCGTATATGTCATTTTACAACGGCAAGGACATGTGGGCTGCGCTCGAGGCCAAGTTTGGTGCCTCGGACGTCGGCGGCGAGTTGTACGTCATGCAGCAATTCTATGACTACAAGATGACTGATGAGCGCCTTGTTGTACAGCAGGCTAATGAGATATAGTCACTCGCAAAAGAACTTGATTACTTCAAGTGTGTGTTGCCGGAGGCATCATTGCCAAGCTTCCACCTTCGTGGAATAATTTTTTCTACTTCCTTGAAACACAAGAGACAGGAGTTTTCCGTTGCGGATCTCATTGGTACTCTTGATGTTGAAGAGAAGGCGAGAGCAAAGGACACACGTGCTCGAGTTGCTGAGGGAGGTTCTAGTGCCCACATGGTACAGAAGAAGAACTTCCATCCCAAAAAGTTCAAAAACAACAAGAACAAAACTCAGGGCAAAGGTAAGTTTGATACAAAGAACAAGCCAGCACATTCTACCAACTTCAAGAAGAATTCTCATAAGAAGGGGAAGGGACTTTGCCATGTTTGCGGTGATCCTAATCACTGGGCTCCGAAGTGTCCTAACCGTTTTGAGGAGCGCGAACATGACAAGAGCGGCAAGTCCGCTAATGTTGTTATCGGTGATACTGATATGAAGGAATCAGGATACGATATTTTTCCTACCATCCTTTCAGTATTTCGATCCCCTGATTGGTTAATTGACACCGGTGCCAATGTACATGTTTGTGCTGACGCCTCCAAGTTTTCTTCTTACCAGGCCACTGGGACTTCTCCCATGCTGATGGGGAACGGGTCACATGCCATCGTTCGAGGTGTTGGTACGGTCGATCTGAAGTTTACTTCGGGGAAGACCGTGCGTCTGAAGAACGTTCATCATGTGCCGTCCATCAATAAAAATCTCGTTAGCGGTTCCCATTGATGTTGAGATGGTTTTAAGTTGGTTTTCGAATCCAATAATGTTGTAATTTCTAAGTATGGACAATTTGTTGGAAAAGGCTATGAGAGCCGAGGCTTGTTCCGCCTGTCTTTGTCAGATATTTGCACTAAAGTTATTAATAATGTTTGCCACAGCAATGAGTCAGATATTTGGCATTCACGACTTTGTCACATTAACTTTGGTTGCATGACGTGGCTAGCCAATATGAATTTAATTCTGAAAATCTCTACTGTCAAAGGCTCTAAGTGCCAAGTATGTGTGCAAGCTAAGCAACCTCGCAAGTCCCATAAGATCACTGGCCGTCCTTATGGGTGCAAACCTTTAGGATGTAAGTGGGTGTTCAAGAAGAATCTTAGACCTGATGGTACGATTGAAAAGAACAAGGCACGGCTTGTGGCTAAGGGTTATACCCAGAAAGAAGGTGAATACTTCTTTGATACTTACTCACCTGTGGCTAGACTGACCACAATTCAGGTGCTACTATCACTGGCTGCCTCACATGGTCTTCTCGTTCATCAAATGGACGTCAAGACGGCTTTCCTCAATGGAGAGTTGAAGGAGGAAATTTACATGGATCAGCCAGATGGTTTTGTAGTACCTGGTCAGGAAGGAAAGGTGTGCAAGTTATTAAAGTCTTTATATGGCCTTCAACAAGCTCCTAAGGAGTGGCATGAGAAGTTCGAAAGGACATTAACTGCTGCCGGCTTTGTAGTAAATGATGGTGACAAGTGCGTGTACTATTGCTATGGTGGGGGTGAAGGAGTTATTCTTTGTCTGTATGTCGACGACATATTGATCTTTGGAACCAAACTTGATTTAATCAAGGAGGTTAAGGATTTCTTATCTCGCTGTTTTGAGATGAAGGATCTAGGAGTAGCTGATGTTATCTTAAACATCAAGCTGTTGAGAGATGAGAATGGTGGGATCACACTGCTTCAGTCTCACTATGTGGAAAAGGTCTTGAGTCGTTTTGGGTATAGCGACTGCACACCTTCTCCAACTCCATATGATGCTAGTGTGTTGCTTCGAAAGAATCGACGGATTGCTAGAGATCAACTGAGGTATTCTCAGATTATTGGCTCGCTTATGTATTTGGCGAGTGCCACGAGGCCTGACATCTCTTTTGCTGTGAGCAAGCTGAGTCGGTTTGTGTCAAAACCGGGAGATGATCATTGGCATGCTCTTGAGAGAGTTATTCGCTATTTGAAAGGCTACGCGAGCTATGGGATTCACTACACCGGGTATCCAAGGGTACTGCAGGGTTATAGTGACTTAAACTGGATATCTGATTCTGATGAGATAAAGCCCACGAGTGGTTATGTTTTTACACTTGGTGGTGGCGCTGTTTCCTGGAAGTCTTGCAAGTAGACCATCTTAATGAGGTCAACTATGGAAGCAGAACTCACAGCATTAGACACTGCCACTGTTGAAGCAGAGTGGCTTCGTGAACTCTTGATGGACTTACCTATGGTTGAAAAACCAATACCCCCTATCCTGATGAACTGTGATAATCAAACTGTGATTGTCAAGATAAACAGTTCGAAGGACAACATGAAGTCCTCAAGACATGTGAAGAGGAGACTAAAATCTGTCAGAAAATTGAGGAACTCCGGAGTTATTACGTTGGATTATATCCAAATATCGAAAAACATGGCAGATCCCTTCACAAAGGGTCTATCACATAATGTGATAGATAATGCATCGATGGAGATGGGTTTGAGACCCACCGCATGAGTTGTCCATAGTGGTAACCCACTCTATGTGATCGGAGATCCCGTGAAGTAGAAGTGGGAGACAAGCTGTTGGTCAGCTGGGAGGAGAGTATCCCTATATTAACTATCCCACTCCGTGAAGATGCAATACTCTCCTGATCTGCATGGCAGGTTGATACTTATCTTAATGTGTTCCAAGTGGCTTATTCAGGTAAGCAGAGATGTTGTCCTGCAGAACATCTTCTGAGGAACACACCTATATGAATTTGACTGTTAACGTCGCAGTCTGTGAGAATTGGGTGTTCTCTAATAAATTCATGAAAATGCCCTGGAGTATGGCGTATACGCTCCACCCGCGGGGAAGCCTTGCGGCAGCCCAGTATCGGTCAAGAATTTGTGTGAAACTAGTTTCGCAGAAAACTTGTAGTTCAAGGCATAGTCCACTATTCAAGTTGTGATCCAGTGTAGCATAAATCTTTAAGTGGAAGTTCAACTTCACAGTCTCCACTAAGCACCGGTATATAAACAATGTTTTGGAACTAAATGATGAGAAGTGCCAATGAGACTTTGTGGGGGATTGTTGGAATTTTGCTAGTAGGCCTTGGCCCAAAGCCCAACTAAAATTCTGAAATTCTCTTGGCCCATTCATGCACACATGTGACTGGAGTGGGTGAGACTAAAGTTTAGTCCCACCCCGGAAGTTGAGAGAGAGTTGCACCTCTTTATAAGGTGAGCTTTTCTACCACTTGTATGAGCATGAGAAGAGGAGACCTACACGCGCGCTCCTCCTCCTCGCTCGCCTCGCCACGCCGCGCCGCGGGATTGAGCCAAGCCGAGGACAGAGCTATGCACGTTGTCTATATTTTTGCTGCTCGGGAAAAATTAATGAGTCATTAATTAATAATTAATGGACTCATTAATTAATAATTAATGGACTCATTAATTACTGAACCATTTCCGATTCTTTTGGATCGTGATGACTCGGACGTGAGGTTTACTCCCACGACCTACCCGGCCCGCACTATATAGTCAGGCAGACGTCTATCCTAGCCGCCGCCGCTTCGTATGGTTTCTGACCACCGTTCTAGATCATTGCGCCGCCAAGCAAGTCTTCTCCATCCCTCCTTTCGGCGTGCACCGGGAGAAGGGACAGCAGGCCTCTAGAACCCCGCCTCTCGTGATCCTGTATGGGAGAGGGGCGATCAGGTTTTTGGGGAGCGCACTCGCGCGACTGCTGGCAGCGACGACTTCGCGAACGACGACTTCTTCCCCGACCTCGGCAACCTCATCCTCGACGACATGGGCGACAACGTCAACGCCGGCGGTGCTGCACCCGCGGCACCGTATGTTATTCTATCCTTCTTGTTCGAGATCGTGGTAGAACTCATGTTTCTAGTATGTGCCCTAGATGTGATCTGTTCATCTAGTATGCTAGTTCGCATGATTAGTTTAATCTCTGCTATTGCTGTCATGATCTATTTCCTATTTATTCGGATTAAATCTCGTAGTAATTTGCTCATTTTTCCAACACATATCTGTGCATATAGTGTCTGAAATACTAATTATTTGGATATCCGTGACTAAGCTGCATTGGATTTATGAACCTGCTGCTGCACTATATAGATGTCACAAGAACCGTACACCACCTCCATCTTTGCACTACAAAATCTGACTATCAATTCATCTTCACCTCTCTCTCAGCTACAAAGCCTACAATACAATTGCAGCTATCCTTGCAGCAATGGCAACCACACGGGCGACCGCTGCCTTCTTGGTTGCAATCATGCTCCTTTTTGTGTGCATCGGCGCACATGCCGGCGGCGCAACGACAAGGTCAAGGTGGTAGACCTCGTGGTAGAAACCTGCAAGAACGCTTCGAGCAGCTGCCGCAACAAGCACCTGAACGTCACCCAGGAATTCTGCGTGCAGACTCTCCGGTCCGACAAAAGGAGCTCTGAGTCCAAGGACCTCCGCGACCTGTCGCTCGTCGCCGTTGACATCCTCAAGATCCACGTGGCGGCTGCCGGCGGCAAGGTGAAGGAAGCACTCCAGAAAGCCAAGAAAGGTATGGAGGAGGCGCTCGGCCTCAGGTATTGCCAGGTGGATTACGATGCTGCTATCGGTACCCTCGGCCTCTGCGACGCCATGCTCAGGGACTTCCGTGTCCCCATGGGCGACGCCGACGGCCCGTGGTTCTTTGAATTGCCCGAGTGTGTGGAGAAGGCGACTGACCATGTCAGCAACTGCCGGCATGAGCTTCCCATGAAAAGCCAGACAGTTATCAACGATAACGAGGAGTTGATCAAGCTGGGCGGCCTGAACAATGTCTTGCTAGGGCCATATGACTTTGATAGTTAATAATCTACTAGTCATCAACCCGTGCATCAGCACGGGCTAGCACTTCTAATATTAAATACTCCCGCCAGATATTTTACTCTGTATAGAAGATTTATTTGAAGTAAAACAACGTAAAGTTTGACCAACTTACAGAAAAAATATCAATATTCTCCATGTGTAATCAATATCATTAAATGCGGCATGAATCTTAATTTTTATACTCTATGACTTTAGTATTGTACATGTTAATATTTTTCAATATAAATATGCTCAAACTTTATGAAGTTTGACTTCAGGCAAATCTTATATGCAGACTAAAAAGAATTATTTGGAGAAGTAGTATGTAACACTGTAGCAAATAATATATAAAAGTTTGATTTCTGCAATTCTTGATTACGCTAAGCACCATAGGTTATTTGTATTTTATATTCTTGTATTAACCAATAAATTCTTAAAGAAAATCTTTCACGATTGAATTGGAGTTGTGTGATAGATTAATCGTATTTCACTATCATATTTGTGCAAAGAAAATCATAAGAGGATTTCTTTTCAGATTAATGTGCTTGAAAGTTTATTGTACTTTCTATCCTTGCTACACATATGTATATCACATACATAATCATTTGTTTATATGAGATCTTTGTCGTGCAGGAAACATCCACATTATTTTTTACTAAAAAAATTTATGTGTATTAAAGATACTTTAATAGTTATATTTTTTATAACTTATCAGGACAAAAAAAAGAGATGTGCAACCGTACTATATGTGCAAATAATTAGCATTCGTAATCTGCACCTGTGTAAAAACATGTTAAGTCTACATAATCGCAAGTATGCATGTCAGACAAAGTAGTTTATCTTTCAAGAGAATAGTACTAAGTTGTGCATAATAGTCCTTAGCATCTAAAATGAACTTACACGACACCACTACCTTGCTCCCGGCGTCATCGGATGCAGCCAGCGTCCGGCAGCGTACATGAGGAGGTCATCGAGCCGCTCCATCCAATGTTATTTATATGTGTCACGCTAGAAATGCTCGTCAAGGATCGGTCTTCCCCTACAGAACTGCAAGCTTCCTTGTTCTGATCATTTATTAGGAGTAGTAAGAAAAGCAGTATAAACTTGAACAGGATTTAAATTTGAAAAAAAGACATATAGTGGTGCAATATTGATCTAAATTTTTTTGACCACACGGATATCCTTTACTTTGCAATATAATGGACAAAATTAATAATTATAATGTTGTCTACTTACATTTGCTTTTATGTAGAACACCCATACAGTAGTACTACCAAACATGATGTGATTGAGTACTCATTACCGGGGACATTGATCGGTTGCCCCTATGCTATCTTCACAAACGAAATTCCGTCAATGAAAAGTAATTTCATAATTTATGTGGCCTATATGGCCAGTTCAAGAAATCATAACAATAGTTTGATTGTGTAATTCCCAAAAAATAATTTTACTCCTCAAAATAGAATAATGCAAATAACATCCAACTTAATTCTAATATAATTTTCTTGGTTCATCATCTCTTAGATTATATCAATTAGTCATGAGTCTTAGCTCAATGCAAATCTTTCCTTGCCGAGCGGAGCCTTTGTCATCTAGCCACCAGTCTCGACCAGCTCCACATCCGTGGTTGACAAACTTCAGCTTCAATATCCCTTTAAAAAATATACTGTCCAACTAAACATGAGAGGTATTTTTGTTGTAGCATATATAAAAATAAATTAGGCCGCCCTTGTGACACTTTGTGGTTCACCGATGGCCATGCAGGTGGGAAAGCACATTCAGTGACAAATAATCGTGATCGGCGGCCATTGGTAGGACAGCAGGATTGAAGCAGAGGAGGAGGCATCGGCCGTACAGATGAGTCGACACAGATTTTTGTCGGGAGAATATTTTATTGATGGAGCCATTGGGTCTAGTTTTTATTTCACGGTCAATCAGCTGGATCGCGGAATTTTTCCATTTTTATCATTGGACTTTTTTTACATTTTATCTTGGAGTTTTTAACAGAGACATTCCTTCTTAATTTGTGCAACGGGTGGAGTTTTTCCTTTGCTTTTTCGATTGACGTGAGGCTTTCCTTGTTTTTATTTGGTCATGTATGTTTAATCTTTTATTTCATGTATGTATTTTTTCTGCAAGGTTTTATTTCACATACGTAATGCGAAGTCATTTTTTGAGGTTGTGTCTTTTTTTGTCATGTCCCATACCAAAGATCAAGTCGTATGTTTCTTTGTAAGATTTTATTTCATGTATGTGGTGAAAACTGTTTTTGTAGCTTGTTTTTCTTCTGGGAAGTAACGTGTATGCTAAGGACTATTTTTTTTGGAAGGCGTGTGCTTAATCTTCAATTATATGTACGTGGTGAGAACCCTATTTTTTTATGAGAAGTAGCGGATGCTAAGGACTTTCCCTTTTTCTTTACATGACTTCTATTTTTTTTGTACATTTTGGCTTGATCTGTTTGGTACATAGTGTTTTTATTTGTTCAGATGGGTGGAGGTTTAAGTTTTGTTACGCGAGTTTGCTTTCTTTTATTTCACGGGCAATCTGCCCGATAGTCGATTTTTTTCCTTTAACGTTGGGATTTTGTTTTGGCATCTTATCGTTAGGTTTTCTTATGGAAAATTTTGCTTCTTAATTTGTGGGATACGGTAGGGACTTTCCTCTTTTTCTTGCATGAGGCTGTTTTTCTACTTAATTTGTGGGAACTGGTGGGGCCTTTCCCTTTTTTACTTGTGGCTTTCGTTTTTTTATGTGAGTCTTTTCTTTGTTTGTTTAACAAAAGTTGTACGTGTCAGGTGCACTTTTTATAGGACAGCATCATCTGCGTTACACAAGTTGTTTTTTTAATCCTGGTCATAAATTTTACAATCCAACGGTTTAATTAATTTTGATGATGTGGATTAATGAGAGATCATGAAAGGTGCCTCCAATTAGTAAATATAAGATTTTCTGCCAGAAACAATGTTCATGTAAAACCAACATTACTTCCATTTGAAATAATAATAATAATGTTCTTTTGATATCGAGTTTAGCCCCCCCCCCACGAGAAACACTTATACCGTGCGAAAAATCTCAAATATTTTGAAACTTTTGAATTCAAACGCTCACCTCATAGTTAAATATGTGGCATCTCTTATTGAACATCGTGACAGGTCATGGCCTAGGTGGCAAAGCCAAGCTTTCCGCAGCAGCAAGTCTCGGGTTCGAGTCTCGTCGCTTTCATTTTTACTTCTTTTAGAGGATGCAAAAGGTAAGAACGTCAAACTCGCGACGTTTGACCAAGCGGCAGCTAAGGGTGAACAGCCAATACAGTAGGGCTTGCTTTGTGTGTGTATGTGTGTGTGTGTGTGTTTTCCGAAGAAGGGCAGGCTTTGTGTTCTTTCAACGGGGGAGAAAAAGTCACCCCTCATACACACTCTCAAGACATTAGTAAATCCCTTGAAATCTTTCACGATGTCACATGACAAATAACATGATAAGTGGTGTTGTGTAAAAATATAAAAATGGGATGATTTTTGAAGTGTACTCAAGATGTTTTTAACTTATTAGACAACAAAAATATCTACCTAGTTGGAGGTATCTCATTACGCATTTGTTGTCGTTCGTCCTTGATGATGCCCAACAAATATTTGTAGTGTGATGAAGATAACAAAGTACATGTTAGTAATTAATGATAGCACGTTTTTATCATTCTTGTTTTTTCTTTCTTATTTTTTGGTATATTCTTTTGGTTTTACGGGTTTTGCTATTTTTTTTGCTTTCTTTGCTTTTTTTGTTTCTTTTTCAATTTTATAGTTTTTGTTCGTTTTCTTTCTACATTTTTTATACGCCAAGAACAATTTTTATATACATGTTTAACATTTTCTAAATATATAATTAATATTTTTGAGAACTTATATTTTTTATGTCTACGTTTGCTCATATACACTATAATTTTTTTGTATATACCAGAAACATTTTATATCACATTTAGAAATTTAAAAATAAATTATTACATTTTTAAATAATTAATTAACATTTGGTAAAATATTTTGTTTATCTCTATATTCTCCATGAACACAGTATTTTTTTTGTATACATGACAAACATTTAGATATACAAGTATAACATTTTTCCAATTTAGTTTTCAACTTTTTTTAACCATAAGTTTTTTGATTTCCCATTTTCCTATACGCATTCTATATTTCTTGTGTACATCATGATCATTTTTATGTACACAGTTAACATCGTCCAAATACATGATTAATATTTTTGAAGACATATACTTTTTTATGTCTACTTTGTTCTAAACATATTGTATATTTTTGTATACATCATAAACAATTTTTGTACACATTTAAATTTATTTAAATGCATGCTTAATTTTTTTCAAAAAAACAGAAACTTACGTTATTATTTTCCTAATTTTGCTTTCCATACAAACTACCCATTTGTTTATACATGGTGGAAATATTTTTTGTAGAGAAGTTTAACATTTCTTTAATGCATAGAAATATTTAGAGTATTTCGAAATAAAGCCGAAAGAAAGAAAAACCGTCTGTAAGAAAGGAAAGAAAGAGAGTTGAAGGCCGTGCTGGGCTGGCGCAATCAACCCTCTAACAACAAGAGAGAAAAGGGAGATAGAATGGGGAGAATATGGGATCGAACCTCTAGCCGGTGGGATGCGCATGTACTTGTGTCACATAAGAAGATAGCTTCATATTGAACCAGCATGGAAAAAAGCGAATTATTTTTGCCACTTACAGGTGGCATTAGTGGGTAATTCTCGCCAACTTCGAGGGTAATTTGGATGATGGTGAACGGGTAGACACACTTTATACTTTATTATTAGGTAAAGATAAATAACTATCTATATCAACTTAAAATGATTTCTAATTTCGTCTGATTTTTTTGTATTTCGTGGTTACCTTAGTAACCTCGAATTTTGGTGCCCCTTTAGAGAAAAGGTCCGCTCGTAGTGGCTTAGCTAGGGGGTGGACATGGACCACCCTGAATTTTCCCCACAGCATGTATATAGTGTAGTAGAAAAATTATTTCTTTGAAAATAAATAAATTTATGTAAAGATTTCTACTATTGGACCACCCTGGCACACTGGTTTGTCTAGTCCACTGTTCACTCCCGATCCAAAACCTTGATAACAAGCGTGACATCATATTCCACCATGGAGTATATGAAATGGAAGCTGATCCCGATACATCTTTTTAGACTTGACCTTACGCGTGAATCTGTATTACTGTAGGAAGTGTAGTCTTGTTATTTTCCCAAGTATCATGTTGGCATGCATCATGCATTTGCTTAATTACCAGCAAATGCTGTGCTCCAATCTGCGTCTCAAATAAAAGAAAACAATGATGTGCCCAAGTCAGGAAATATTATAGAGCATCTTGAGCAGATTCTTTATTCTAAAATGCAAAATCTTCTCCCTATTCCATTTCCTTACTTTTCAAAAGGAAAATCACAGCTGCTCAGCTAGCAGGATTCCTATAATTTAATTCCGTATAACATATATATTTGGCAACTCGCTACTCACACCTACGAGGCGTTCCATTGATCTTTATCCAATATAGGGAAACTTATCTACTGGAGCTACCTACTCCTATGATGTGATAACTCCCAGGCGTAGGGAGTAGACCACTAACTATTACCTCATGCCTGTGTCATGATTTTTCACACTAGCGTGCTGAACAGGCCACCCCATGTGTTGTCAAACACATGGGGCCCTACGGGAGACAGAGGTTTCACCCCTAAGAGCAACTTCAACGGGCCGACCCAGATGGACGGCGTTGTTGTCCGCTTTTTGTACGTTTGGGTCTGCCGCCCGCCCGCCGTTCGCCCTCTTTTAGATTTGGGTCGGCAGTGCGTCCAACGGGCCGACCCACTTCATGATCGCACGCGCTTTCGATCATGCCAGCTGCCATGCCGTCTCCCTGGTTTTGGCGCTCCAGCGCGCGGGAAAGGTTCACACGCGTGGGGGAAAAGTGGCCTAGCGCGTGCTGGTTTCGGTGCTCCAGCGCGCGGGAAAGGTTCGCGCGCGCGCCGCGGCCGGCGCTCGTTATAAGAAGGCGCTCCCTCCACACTCTGTCCGCCGCCCACTTGTGTCGCCCCCTATCACTAGCCTCGCCGCCTCTGCGCCACCATGTCGATGCGCCGCCTGGGCGCTTCAAATTTTCGCGGAGTCCGCGAGCGCCGCTCTGGTGCCTTCTCCTCCGAGATCAGGTTTGGCGAGAAACGCCTCATCCTCGGCACCTTCAACACCGTAGAGGAGTCGGCCCACGCGCACGACGCGGCGGCGTGGTGCCTCCTGAGGCCTCGTTGGGATATGAATTTTCCTGACGTGTCGAGCCAGCGGCGCAGGATCTCGCGCCTCTCCCGCGGCTTTTCACCGACGAGGATCGTCGTGTCCACCGGAGGCGGCAGCGTCGCCTCGCCATCACCGAGATGGACTTGAAAGCCATGGTGGTGTGGCGCGAACGCTTTCTGCAGGACATCGTCAATGAGCGCCAGTTCTACACGCAAAGGAGGACGGAGAAGGAGGTGAGGAGGACGGAGCGAGCCGCCTATCGGGAGGACAAGCGTGCGCGCAAGCAGGCCGCTCAATTGAAACTGAAGCTACGAGAAACGTCGGGGTGGGACTTTGAAGATGATCAGCATGCTGACGCCTACATTTAGACGTCATAGGAGGACATTACCGAGTCGAAGTCGGAAAGCGACGAGTAGTTGGTCTTTTTTTTATCTGTGTATGCTAGAACTATCTATGTATCATTTTTCTATCGGAAAAAATGACCGGCGGCGTCAGCGATGAAGCAGGCGGGCGAGGGTGTGTTGTTTGATGTGGAGAGGCCAATGTGCCACCGACCAGCGCGCCCGGAAAGGAGAGAGGGTGAGCGCGTGCGTCCGTCTTTTGTCTCCGCCGACGCAAATCCGGCTCAAAAATAGGCCGGAAATGGATAGGCAGGCGGACGAAATCGGACGCGCGTCCATTTGTGTCGGCGCATTGGGCCGACTTTTCTGTCCGCGCCGACACAAACGGATGGCGGTGGACGAAATGGGTGCGCCAAGATAACAGACACATGAAGCAAGAAGGGCACGGTGCCAATGCGTGTCCTTAGTTTTTGTGAGGCGGATTATGACTGTGGTGAGCATCCTCAACATATGTGATGCCATGATCAGGGATTACCAAGGCGACGAGGACGGGCTACGCTCCAATGAGCTCGCCAGTTGTGTGGATATGGCATACGATCATATCGATGAGCGGGACTCCGAGCTTGTCGATATGTGTGGAGTGGGGGCTCTGGTCAATGAAAACAGTGATGGAGGAGGGAGTAACATAATTGTTTTATAACACTTTCTTTCAAGCTACAACTGGTCGACATAGAAATAACAGTTACCCTGTCACCGAGAAAAAACAAATTCATTATTATAATATAATATGGTTTGTCTATGCTATGTTTTAAAAGAACGTATGCAAATAAGAGGTTATATAGGCATGTCTCAGAGTTATATTATACTAGTCATCAACCCGTGCACATGCACGGGCTAGCACTTTTAATATTGCATACAACAAAGTTGTTACAAATTAGAAATGTCAGACAATAATAATATGTTGATATGGGTTATTGTTGTCACACATGCATGTTTATCTTTGTTAGACATAAGGTTCAACAGTGTTACATTGCTTCGGACTATTTTGTTATTTGATTGTTTGCCTCCAATTGTGTGACAACCTCATTAATATTGTCATTGTGTGATGGCAAACAAAAGTTTGTAGTATATTCTCATTACTATAAGCACCATAGATTATTCCGGTTTTAAGTTCTAGTCTCAACAAACAAATTCTTAAAGAATTTCTTATATTTTTAATACGGATGTCATTTTTTTATATTTTCTATCCATATTGTATACATACCTATACCACATAGATAATTGTGTGTCTATTAGATCTTCGTGGCGCATGGTACATCCATATTTTCTTGTTACTTCGGTAATTTGTATGTATTTAAAGATGCTTTAATAGCTAATTTTCTCTTTTTTCTAAGACCAAAATAAAGACATGCATACGTACTATATATGCAGATAAGTGTTAGCAATCTGCGCCTTAATCCATTATTATCATAGTTGGATCATAGTCTTGTCGGAGCATGAATCCAAGAAGAACTTATTAGAGCTTGTACTTGGTAGTTGGACTTTTTTATTATCATAAAATAGGGTGAACTTTGATGCCCGGGTGGATGGAAGGAGACGCGGTGACAATAACAATAAGGAAGATCGATTGCCGCTTGGGGTCGCAGTCGATCTTGCATCATACCTCGCAGCACCTGTCGTCAGGTTCCTTTGCAGTTTGTTGTTGGCCCTGCTGGTGGGAGAGCGCACTTGATGGTGATGGCGAGTTGGGTATATCCTTCGGTTAGAGAAATCGCCACCACCAGCCACATGTAGGAGAGCCGGATTGAAGAGGAAGTGGTGTATGCGGCCATGTAGAGGAACTGAGCCAGATGTTTCTTCTTTTAAAATCGATCGACAGAAGATTTTATTTATGGAGTTTCATCGGTTATCAATTGGATTCCGTCTTTCTTTTCTTTTTATTGGTAGTGCTTTTCTAAGGACGCTATCTTTTCTCTTTAAGGAATGGAGGATGTTTTTTTGACAACGTTGGACGTATCACATGACATTTTTTTGGACGAGACCATCTATGATTCGGCAAGTTTTCTTTATTGGATATAAATTTACAACGTAGTGGTCTGATTAGTAAGAAGCCTTGAAAGATCTGGCCATATAGAGGAGACGTGGTTGCCTAAAAAAGTACAGGAGCTAGTGAAGACGTTTTCTCTTTTTTCGGGGAGGGATGCTTTTCCTTTTTTTTAATAGGCGAGAAGAGTTTCACGTATGAGCTGTTTCTTATGGAAGGAGGCTTTTGTTTGTTTGAGACGGAGATATAAGATTTTCGGAAACACTAACGCCTACACGCGTGGAACGTCTTCAACTCGCCCACACGCCTGGATTGTCGTTGGTTGTTTTTTGCATGAATCCTGACACCAAAAGTTGGATTTGGTGTGCCACGTAGGACAAGCCCGGTGTGTGGTGTGTAGGTAGTTCGCCCGCACGCTGTTTCTCCCTCGGACGAGACCGATTGCGAGTCGGGGCGTGCGGTGGAACTGCTGTCGCGCCCGCACGCCGCGCACGACTTCTGTTCCCCATCTCCCATGACTGCCCTTTTTCCCACTCTCCCACACCAAGTTGTCATTTGCCATGTTTTCTGCAGGGTACATGGCAACTGCCCTATTTGTGATTGTAAGCAGATGGCAACTCTCTTTACCCCGAACATGTTATTGTTGCCACGTCTGTTTTTGTAGCGCTAAATGGCAACTGTCCAGTGCTAGTGTGTGACAACTGCCCTATTTGTGATTATAAGCAGATGGCAACTCTCTTTACCCCGAACATGTTATTGTTGACACGTCTGTTTTGTAGCGCTACATGGCAACTGTCTAGTGTTAGTAGGTGGCAACTCCTAAAGATACCACCGTCGCCCACATGCCCGTCTCCTCTCCCACACTCCAAAAGCTATCAGTTGCCATGTGTTTTTGCAGGGTACATGGCAACTGCCCTAGTGTGCTTGTAAGCAGATGGCAACTCTCTTTTTTACCTGAACATGTTTTTTGCCATGCTTTTGTAGTGCTACATGGCAACTGTCTAGTGTTAGTAGGTTGCAAATCCTAAAGTTTTCAAATCATGGCAACTGTAGTAGACCAGACCATACATGGCAACAGCTACAGGTGCCCAAAAATGGCATCCGACACTTGACCTGAGATGGCAACTGCAGTTGAGCAACCATGGCAACTGTAGTTGTCAGACATGGCAACTGCAGTTCAGCAACATGGCAACTACAGTTAAACGAACATGGAAGAGGGTTCAGACCATGGCAATCGCGGCGGGACGCGTGGTTACTGCCACGCGGGGCGTGTGGCTCGCAGGCGGGGAGGGGCGAGGGCCGAGACGGGTCGTGCGGGCTGTGAGGTCGCTCGCCCGGACGTGCTAGTGCGGGCGATTGCGCCGCACACCGAACGTGCGGGCTGTGGTGGGGTGCGCGCGGACGTGCTCGTGCGGGCGGGCCTGTGTCGATGCCACACGGGGCGTGCGGCACATACCCCCTAGATGCCACACGTGTGGCAGTTATCGTCGTCCAAGATTTTTAATTATGTACCTACACATTTTATTTTACACATTTTGCATTTATTTTCTAAAATGTTTGTTCTGCGCTTTTGTAGCGAATTGGGAAAATATAAATCGCAAAGTGAATATCCATAAATATAGATAATGAAGAAGGTGAAAAAAATGTGCAAATGATGATACTTTTATCCTTTTTCATGTTGGCTGCCATTCTAAACTTTTACGAAACTTAACTGCATCTGTGAGAAGTTGGCAATAGAGAAATACATGCATTTTCTAAAATAACCGAGAAAACCATGCATTGTAACATAGGCTAAGGAGAGCACACAATTAGCACAAAAAATTTCTAAATATCCATATGTTTACTAAGTAAAAAAATCCCCGGAAAAAATTGAAGTAGAAATGTTGATTCTAAACATAAATTTGGATATCCATAAAGAAAAATTATTGAGTGGTAATCATAATTAATTCTATCTACATATCACTAGTCGTCAATCCGTGCACCTGCACGGGCTAGCAATTGTAATATCAGATATAACATATTTTTGACAAATTATAAATATCAAACAATCATTTGGATATAGGTTATTATTATTACACATGCACATTGGATCCAATGAAGTTACAATTCTTTGACTATTTTGTGATTGATTGTTTATGTCCAATTTTGTGACGAAAGTATAAAAATATCGCTGTGTGATGGAAAATCATGTCAAATTTATAGAAGATATGTGGAAATAACAATGTGCTACTTTATGAAAGTTATATAAGGGTATATTTTTTATGTTGGTAGAAAACATAGTTACAAACGCAAAAGTTATTGTGTGCATCATGCACTCGTGATCTAGAAGTTTCTAGAAGGCATAAAGGTCGAGTGTTCTATTGTAGCCTTTCTTAGTTAACCTAAAAGAAGGAATACATGCTTGTTTTTGCCACGGAAGAATGGTAGAATTATAAATACTTTGTTTCTATACACAATAATGGACACATGCATGCATGACTTTCCTTTAACATACATGATATCCTAACAAATACTATAAGAACCATAGATTATTCACATTAGATGTTTTTATGTGTACCAACGAATTCTTAAACAATTTATGTTAAGATTAGCATGGATGGAAAATTTCATTTTTCTATCAATACTATCTATATCTATATCTATATCTATATCTATACCTCTATACCTACTAATAAAGCAAGGTGTGTTTCTCTGATTTTTTCATCCGTTCACCAACGAAAAGATTTTTTTTCTATTCGAGGTGGTACAATTTTTTTGTCCGTTTGTCTATTAGAAAAGAAAAACGCCAGATCTCGTACATGGGCCGCCCACAGTATTGGCCCAGGAAATCCAGCCCAGTTATTTTCGTGTACATGCAGGTGGAAAAATCCTATTTATCGCAATTAGCGTTACATAGTCGTAAATTCGCACTGGGCGCCCAAGCTGGGCTGAAATATATTCTTTTGTTTTGTTTTGTGTTATGTTTCTGTTTTTCTTTTTCCGTTTCTTTCTCCTTTTGTTTGGTCTTTTTCCCTTTCAAGTTTACCTTTTTCTCCTTTTTTCTTAAATTCAAAATTGTCAAAAAACTACATAATATCATAAAAATTCGATTTTCTTAAATGCTCAGAACTTTAAAATATGTTTCTATTTTTTTCCATTTCTTTCACTTTTTCTTTGGTGTTTTCTCCTTTCAAGTTTATTTTTCTCCCTTTTTTTTGTAAATTCAAAATTTTCAAAAAATTCATAATATCATAAGAATCAATTTTTTAAAAAATGTTCAGAACTTTAAATATATTTCTTTTTGAAAAAGTTTATAATATAAATATTTGTTCTCATTCCAAAATAGTCACAAATTCGCATCGGGCGCTCGAGCTCGGTCGAACCGTTTTTTTGTTCTGTGTTATGTTTCTATTTTTCTTTCTCCATTGGTTTCTATTTTCTTTCCTTTCCTTTTTTCTTTTTTCCTTTCAAGTTTATTTCTTTATCTCCCCTTTTTTCGTAAAACCAAAATTTTCAATAAAACTCATAATATCACAGAAATCCGTTTTTTAAAAATGTTTGGGATGTTAATAAATATTCCTTTTCGAAAAATGTTCAGAACATTAAATCTTCACTATTAGGAAAAGGGCTATAGCTAATGTGGACATTAATGGCGCACCATGTATGCAGTGGCGCACTAGATACAGGTGCGACATTATTGACATATTACTAGTGGTGCACCTGGTGTGTGGTGCGCTAGTACTAGTTTTGAAGTAAAAATAAAAAAAATTGTTGGCAGTGGCGCACTAGAGGATAGTGCGTCATTACTAGTTGACATAGTAATGGCGCACCTGTACAAAGTGCATCATTACTATGTGTATGACTGGGTCAAACCTTGATCAAACTTAGTAATGACGCATTTTTGCATAGGTGCGCCATTAGTATGTCAAACTTAGTAATGATGCACCTACACAAAGTGCGTCATTACTAACTTTGACCAAGATTTGACCAAGTCATACACATAATAATGGTGCACTTTGTGAAGGTGCGTCATTACTAACTTTCTTTGCACCCCCACCCCCCTGGACCGTCTTTTCAGTTTTAGAAAAAATAAAAGAAAATGATGGAAATGTCAAAAAAATAAAAGAAAATAAGTTTCCCATGTGATATGTGGTCTAGTTGTTGGGAAAATTTACAAATATGAATTTCGACTTTATTTGCAAAATCTCTCTGGAATTTAGTAAAATGGACATAACTTTTATATACGAACTCGGATTAAAAAGTTTTATATATGAAAAAGCATCTACTCGAAAAGTTACAAGATTTTCAGAATCCCCAAAAACCTAACAGAATGAAAGATACGGGGCTTTTAGGATCTAGAGAGGGGAAAACAAAAAAAATCAAACTTGCTAGTGGCGCACCATTTGCTAGGTGCGCCACTAGTAACAGAAAAAAAAATATGATACGTAATATGACCGGGAAGTTTGAAATTTCATCACACTCATGAACATAAACAAAGTCCTAGACATCAATAAGGTTTAATAGGATCGATTTGACTTGAGATTAAGCATATTGACCTGAGATTAAGAAAAAAAGGGAAAAATATTTGAAAAATTTTGGATATTTTTTTTAAAAAAAATTGTTAGTAATGGCGCACTTCTATGTGGTGCGCCATTACTAAGTCAGATAGTAATGGCGCACCTTCTAGGCATAGTAATGGCGCACTATAGGTGCGCCATTACTATTTGTTACTAGTGGCGTGATAATACTGGCGCACCAAGAGTGCGCCATTAATAGCAAAAATATGTGCGCCACTAATTAGCCTTTTCCCAATAGTGCTTTGTTCTCATTCCAAAATTCGTTCAGGTTTCAAAAAATGTTCCATTTTTTCTTTGTGTTTTCCAAAGTTGTTTGAGATATTCCCAAAAAAAATGCATTTAGAAAATGTTCCAAATATGAAAAATATTTTTGTTTTAGTGAAATGTTCGCAAATTCAAAGTAATGTCCAAGTTTATAGAAACACATTTTCAAAAAATGTTTTGAATGTTCAAAATATGTTTCTTTTTCAAACAAAATCGCATTTTCAAAACGTGTTCATGTTATTATAAAAGGTTTATGATTTCAAATAAATTTGTGAATTTTAAGGGTTTCCAATTTTTTTGTGTATTTCTGAAAATGTAAAGAATTTCAAAAAGTGTTTGTGATTTTAAAAATTATTCATGTTTTCAGGAATATTCAGCAATTTATATTTTTTAAACAGTTAAAAAAATTGTATCCAATCTCACATTGGAGTATGATCTTAAAGGTTTGAGCTGGCCATTGGTTGGTAGGACTCGTTTCTTCGAGTGGCAATGAGCACGTAGTCGGCTCTTTCAGGACATGATTTTGATCCTTCAACTCATTATTTTTTGGATTTTTCCGTGCCTTCCTAACATAGGTCGTCTTGGCGCCTACCAGTGTGTTGGTCCATACACGAACTGATGTGCATCTCACACATTATTTTACGCAACTAGCGTCATATAGGCTGTATTGGGCCTCAACCACACTCCCTACTGGGTCGTCTGAGGGAGCAATTTTTTCTTGGTCCAATAAAAGAGAATATGTTGGTTTGGCTCGAATAAAATAGTTGTGGGCACGTGAGCGCTAAAATAATCAAAGAAAATAAACCCTAATAAAGAAGGGACATTGATATCTGGTTATGCGCTAAATATATATGCTAATGAAACAGGATTTAAGCGCTACAATTAGTAATTCATCCGGTTACGCCATCGTAAGAGAGAGTGGTCGAAGCAACCGTGCTCTGAAGGTCGCCGCATAGCTACCAAACGTAGAGGCAGACACAACCCCGAGACAGAGACTGACACAAAGGAAAAAAATGCACGAGTTGTATGGTTGCCGCTATGCCGACTAACCGCACCACTATCAATATCTGGCGGGAGAAACATGACCCGCTAGAAGACCACAACTCCTCTCTCTATCACACCGCTATGAAGATCATTTTTGGTGGAGACATCAATTATCTCTCCTATTGCTTCTCCAAAGAAACATCTCTCCCGTTGCAATGCACGGGCATATGTGCTACTACTAATGAAGCAAGGTGCGTTTTGCCTATATTTTCATCTGTTCACCGTCGAAAAAACAATCTTTCTACCCGAGGTGGTACAAAGGTCTTATGCGTTTGTTTGCTAGAAAAAGAATTGTTGTACGTGGGCCACGCGCGGTGGCCCAGCAAAGCCAGCCCAGTTATTTTTCTGCCCATGCAGCTGCAAAAACTCTATTTTCCGCACAGCGCCATAAATAGTCAGAATTTCGCACAAGGCAAACAATAATGGGCTGGCCCATCTAAATTATTTTCTTTGTTTTACTTCTATTTTTATTCTCCTTTCCCTATATCTTTTTCCCTTCCAAGTTTATGTTACGTAAGTTCTCCTTTCATCTTAGACGTAAATTCTATAATACAACGGTGTAATTAATTTTTATAATGTTGATTAATGAGAAGGCTTGAAAGGTGCTTCCAATTAGTAAATATAAGATATAAAATATAAAATATAAGATACCGGCGTGTACGTGCGCATCATGTACCTATGATACAGGTTACCTCCTTATGATCGATAGCTCTTTTTTTTTCCTTCCTACTACATAGTAACGAGAATCGAAACCAAATAAACCCATACAGTGACGTGTTGGTATTGGTAATTTTTTTTTGATTTTCTTAGGCGGTGGGCAGTAAACATGCTTATTTTTTGACAGTGCCTACGAATGATATGTTAGTCCGGCTGGCATCATTTAATCCCTAAAATAAGTTGTGATTTTTAACTGGGGGAATACAACTGTTGTAAAAGTCAATCCATCAGACAATAATCGACTTGGAAATAAAAAAAATTATGATATAAAATTTTGATATTTTAACAAAAATATTTATTGTGTCACCAAGTTAACTAAGTGCCTGCTCCCTGAGAATTATTTGTAACTACTCGAAAATTGCAAAGAAAAAATGAGCAATTATAGACTTGATGAGGGAAAATATATTCGTCCCCCAAAGGGAGGTAGAAGTAACAAATCAGTTATACAAAATGATGTTTAGAAAACACCAATGCAAATAAGACGTACCAAAATGAGCATCAACATATCTATGGGCATTCGGTGCACACTAATCATTTGGGATATCCTTGATCAAGCTACGTTGCATTAATGGATTCATATAAGTAAGATATGTGTTACTACAACAAGATCTATAGTGAGCATCTGTGTATTTGTGAACATAGAGAGAGCATTAATATGTAGAGATCCAAAATGGGCATTCAACATTTACTGGACACCGATAGTACACATATTCTGGACCAAAGCTGCATACTGCATTTATGATACCCCATTGCAGGCATTATAAAGAATTCTCAGCCTCATGTACATCACCTCCATCCACCCATCCATCTCTGCAATACACATCCTTCTCTGTCTATTTTTCTCCACCTCCCTCTCAGCGCTTCAGTACTTCAAGGCTTCTAGCTAGCCCTGTAGTAATGGTAGCAATGCCAAGGACTACCATCGTCCTCTCCACCATCATATTCTTCCTTTTTTCCACTCATGCTAGTGGCTCTGACACTGGCAAGCCCAAGGCGACCAAGCTCATGGTGGAAGCATGCAAGAAGGCCTCGATCAACAACCCCTGCAACAAATCTATCACGCAAGAATTCTGTTTGTCCACCCTTCAGTCGGACAATCGAAGTGCCGAGGCTAAGGACCTCCATGACTTAGTGCTTGTCACTGTCGACATCTTTAAGAGCCGTGTCACTGCCGCTAGTGGTAAGATCAAGCAAAAGCTGCAAGATGCCAAGAAGGGAACAGTGGCAATGCACGTTCTTAGTTATTGTGAGATGGAGTATGAAGGTGTGGTGAGACGCCTCAACGTGTGCCACGGCCTGATCAAGGACTACCAAGGTGACAAGAGTGGGCAACAGTTCTTGCATCTGCTCGACTGTGTGGATATTAATTACAACCCTATCATCATGTGTTGGTTAGAGCTTCCAGATATGCCTGGTGCGGAGGCGCTCATCAAAGAAAACGAGGAGTTGTACATGCTTCTCATCCTCAACAACGCCTTACTAATATCATATGATGTCCGTGATTAATATTATTTGTTGTCGCATCAGTTATTTGAAATAACAATAATAAACCTTGTTGTGGCATAAATTTACTCGGATTTTGTGTTATTAACTTACTGTATATGCACATGGATGGCTGTGAAGTGTGAACAACTTATTTATTGAACCGAGTATTCAAGAACGGATACTTGTAAAATACCAGCTGGATAATTGGAAATATGATTGTCGCACCCTTGTCTTCTCTGCTTCAAGGGGATACAACAATGCCACTGGTTCACTCCTTGTGAAATCTAACTTTAATTTGGGTTAGAAAACCTATTTTTAACAGAAGAAGAAGTTCTTCTAACTGCTGATTCACCAAAACAGACTGAATAAAAGGGAAATGTTATAAAGGATGGGTCTTCTCCATGAGTAGTCATGTGTCAAGCGTGGATCAATACTACTAGTGGCAAGAGTCCATCTATTGTTCTTGTCTTTGCCGTGCCATGAGAGCAACATATCCGCTGAAGTTTGTCTGTTCACCATAGAGACATGAAGTCTCACTTGACACTCATCAAGGAACTGTTCAAGGCCTTGATGGTGCACAGACCTAAGAGAAACATGTACTTTGACCTGCAGGAGCGATCAGGTCGTTACATGCACGCATCCATGCATACTCATGTGCATCCATGGTCGGTGCTGGCGCTGAAGCACCCTGTTGCAAGTATTCATACACGATAACAATAGTAGCTTCATGGTCGTACGTACAAGCAAGATCATGAAAAACACAGAATCGAATATCTTTGACTCGATCACAAGATGAAAAACTCGTTAGTTTATCTATTGGCACAGACGCTCACCATGAAAAAAAACAATATGTGGACATCCAAAGAGATAAACGGTGGCAGGCAGGATGATTTTTTTTGAGATCATTCATTGCTCAAAACTGTTTGTGATTTGAAAATGCGGCTTGACATTACTTGTAAGGAAATCTCTTTTTTAGTTGACTTGGACATTTGATCTAGGATGTTGATTTTAATTTTATCACATGGATAACACATAGGTTGCACCTTCTACAGAAAATGTGCTTTCTTACATTTAGATTGTAACCAGTGACTAAATTATGTGCATCTTGAAGAACCCTTAAAATGAATACAAATATGAAATCTGTAGAACGAGGAAAGAGAACATAAATGGAAATTAGACATATTAATGCAAGGTTATCTAAAACAGGTATCATGTCAATATATCTATACATACACTGAACCCTTCTTTTTTCTGCAAGGGCGTAAAATGAACAATGATCATTTAAACCATGATCAAGTTGAGTTGCATTAATGAAGCTACATTAGACATATTAATATTCCCCGCAATAACAAGTAGACATATTAATACAAATGAAATGTTGCATTCACCAGCCAATAGAAGCTAGAAGTGTATTAATACGAGAAGACCTAAACTGAGCATTAACATATTTGTGAATAGAGAGGGCACTAAGACCAGCATGTCCAATAGGAGGATCAACGTATTTGTGTGGAGATAAAACACTAACAATTTGGATATCTATAGCCAAGATGCATATGGCATTGATGAACCACCAATACATTTGTGCATACAAAGAACAATAATCATTTTTTATATCCATGATCAAGCTGTGTTGCATTAATGACATGTGTTGTAGATTTACGAGTACCAGTTGCAAGTGAATATGCACGATAAGATTAATTTCAGTTCAGTAGTCATACCTGTATTTAAGCAAGATCATGGAAAACTCACAATGTCTTTCACTCGCAACATGAGAAAGTTGTACGGTTATATATCAGCCCACACATACACCTGAAAAAATAGCAGTAGCGCTCGACAGAGGACAACGCTATTGCTATATACAATAGCAGTAGTGCTTTTTAATTAAGAGCGCTACTAGTATACCTACACTGCCATGCAACCGTTGGCAACTATAGTAGTAGCGTTTTTTATAACAAAAGCGTTACTGCTAGATGGATATTAGCAGTGCTCTTCGGTGACAAGCGCTACCGTTCTTTAGTAGCAGCGCTTTCTTATAAAAAGCGCTACTACTAAGCTCCTCTGTAGTGTGTGGATATCCAACGAGTAAAAGGGAGGATGTGGGAGGATGAAAAAGCCTTTTGTATTATTTAAGAGATGAATTTACCCGTGGTCCCTAAACTTGGCTTGCATGTTCATTTTCATGCCGAAAGATGGAAATCGATTTCTGGTACAATCAGTTGGCTAATATGGTGCATTTCTCGCATGTAACCGCAAACTTTGCCTACGTGGCACTGTATCTTGGTGGATCCCACTTGTAAAGTTATGCGACATCCACTCTCGCCGCAGGTGACGTCGAACTCCACACCAAGTAAACCCATGCCTCCCGCCGTGGAGGAGGGGATTGCGAAGCCAAATAACATAGGTGGTGGCGGCAGCACGGTGAGGCTGGACTAGCGCCAGCTCATATGAGATGGGGTGCTTTTGTTCAGCATCCTTGTGTTTCTGCTAGCTCCGATCCTGCACCAAGAAACACATGAAGGATGACTTGTACACCACCTCGGAACTCTTGTCACTGGACAATGACATGCCGGTCCTCAGACCGCTCACCATGACATCGATACTACCCCACCTTCAGCACTTCTTGCACCTCCGTTGCCACAACACTTATGACGGGCTTAGACTCGAGCACCGCCTTAGTCCGGCAACGGTTGGAAATTTAAACTCTCAAATTTCTCGCGGTAGGAGAATCACACCGGCGAAATCCTAACTCTTCCTTCAGACCAATTTCGTCAACGAACAGAAGAACTGTGTCTCTGTTGTTGTGGAACTCGACTGCACTTCAAGAGATTTTCATAGTCTTCACTCGAAGAAATAGGTAGGTTGAGCATCACTTCGGAAATACGCATACATATGACCTAGACCCCCTTTAACAGTATGGTGTTCCCTATGAATCAATATAAGAAAAAAGAAACTACTGGAACAAAATCTTCACGTTCCAATTCATCACGTCAATTCCTTCAAAGGGGCGCACCAATTTATTCAATCTAAACGTACATTTTTAGGGGTCGTCTTTCATGGTTAAACAACATCTTCTGTGACTTTTCACCTATGTACACTCACAAACACATTAGTCTCTTAACACATTTGTCTTCAATAGTCCATAACCACAAAGGAGGCACTAGATGCACTTACACCATTCTTGACGTTTACACCGGGCATAGCCGGATACTGAGCACATTCTACTCTAGGTAGATTTCGTGCCACGCATGCCACTACAGTAGTCTCCCGCAACAAGTTACGACTACGGTAATTAAGGGTCTCTCTATGGACGCGGCCTCACTAAGGTTCTCCGTAATTCCCTAATCAATTGTAAAACCTAGGGGTGAAGGCTTTTGCTGTCACCTCGAATTACCTTCACTCGCTAACTCTTAAAACGACAGTAATATACTTTGTGACCTTTTGGTGATAATTTTGAGGGAGGAGCCTTCACAACATTCACGAAGTCTATTAAACTAAATCATTCAATAGAAAATATCACATATTAACGTTTCAGCTCCTATACATACCAAGATTCATCCATATCCCTAAGAACTAGGGGGTTTACTCATACATAGGGGAAGCAAAATAGCATGAATGCGGTGATGATAAACATGGATGAATCAAACAAGTAACATGCATGATGATCCACTAGAGTTCTGATATTACAACGAGATGAAGATTGATGTGGATTATGACGATGATGACAGTGGTGATGATGCCGACGTCCCCTTGCACCTGGTGGTGAAGATGGCGATCTCCTCCTTACCAATTCCCCTCTGGATGGGTTCAAAAAGTTAGGGTTCTCCTTCTGGATGTGTTTCTGGTGGTTGTGTGTATGTGTGTGTGTGTGTGTGTGTGTGTGTGTCTATTCCTCAATCTTTATCCATAGGGAAGAAGTAGTCGACAGGAGGGAGCTACCAACATGCCATATGGCTGCATGCACGAGCACGTGCGCTCGTATGGTTGCCCGTGTTGCACTTTGTTGGACTGCGCCAGATCCAATTTCCTTTACGTATTTTATTCTATTTATGGTAAGGTATAATCACATTGATTTATGTGATTCCACCATAATATCATGTGATTCCTACCATAGTTTTCCATTTGTTCCAAAAGAAGTGTCCTGGGGAAAACCGACAAAAACAGTGTGTGAACGCAGTAACATTCCACAAAGCCAAGGAGTTGGCACAAAATACTCGTCGAAATAATCACACAATTTGGACTCATCAATAGTACTCAAGCTTAAGCCTCTGCGAAACCTTATGCATGAATAATTTCTTTGGCATAATCTCGTCACTAGACAAGAAAAGTTTCAGCAAGCAATGATTGAAGCGAAGTCCTTGAGAGAATTAATGATGAGACACTCGTGGGTGTTAATGAGTTACTCTAGTACCATGTTGTATTTTCATAACTTTCACTCCCTTAATTTATGTTTTCATTGCTCAAGAAAGAAAATTCTCTTCCATGTGTTCCCCGCAAGCAAGTGTTAACTAGATTAAATAGAATAAAAGCTACTTTTTATTTTTTCTAGGTGAGCAAGAGCTTTGTGTTGATTATCTTTGCTTCAATAACACTTGCATAATAACCATGCCACCGCTACAGCTATACTAACTTTTCATGTGAAGAAGCGGAGGTCTATCTAGGCATTAAACAACCTAGTTCCTTACGGTTTGGATTTCTATCTATGTTACTGGAGGATGATCAAGTTTAATCTTGAAGAGTTGACGTGTGTTACTTTTATGCTCATCATGCCATAGTTTAAACATGTTTATCTTAGAAAATCTATGATACTCCCATTGATATTGCCACTAATGACTGATGAATGCAAGGGATTGTGAAATCCTCTCTTTGTTTTGTGATCCGATCCGATGTCTTCTTCACTGATTACTTCTTGCGATCCGATCGCCATGTGTGAGTAATTCGGTAAGGCAATGTCCAATGTCCTTGCAACCTGATGTATTTGTTTGAGGGGTTGATGGAATGACTTTGAATGGACGTCATGTATATATAAAATAAAATTACATCATAGTAGTCTCTTCTCTCTCTCTCCCTCCAACCTCGTTCTTCGGCCCTGCAGGTTCCATGGATCCTGGAGTTCGGTCCAAGTGGAGGTTAGGACACGGGACAACGTGAAGCGCAATTCCGAACACGAGTGATAGAAGGGCTTAGTATGGTAGGGTGGATCCAATCTCTGGGGATGCATAAGGTGTAGTCATTAAATGTCCAATGATTTTGTTTGATTTACCTTAATTACCGAGGAAACTCCGCGTGGCGAATAGGGCATACAGCTAGACAACTGACTCTTGATGCAGGGCGCGTTTTGGTCAAGACATAATTTGGACACATCCCCCCACTTCGAGTGTTGGAAGCACATCTTAACGGGTGTCTTCCAGAGCACTAATTAATACTAGTGGAATGCCCGTGTGTTGCTACAGGCTATAATATATATAAATGAATTAGACAAGACAAATGATTAAGATCATCTCCAAGGTTGAAGCTCATTTCTCTCTCATATGTCCGAGAGTGTTCGGACATCAGACAGGCGCCTAAAAGGCTCCCGAAAATCCAACCGTTTAGATAGTCCAGGCTCACCGAAATCCAACCTATATGTGAGGAAGATATGTGGTTTTCCAGATTATCCTCCATCATCTCCAACACGCGGTTCCAACACAAAAACTCCACTCGATGATGCACCCTTCCCTTTTCCTATCGGAACGTCCCCTTCTCGCTCAATTTTCCGCCATAAACAGGAATTTGTCGTTGGTGCTCTCTACATTAAAATCTGATGACGCTCACTTGACCTTCGCTATAGTCTCCTTTCTCCTTCACAACATACAACCCCATGGACCATCAAGGAGGAATCCCCTGCTAATACGTCTCCATCGTATCTACTTTTCCAAACACTTTTGCCCTTGTTTTGGACTCTAACTTGCATGATTTGAATGGAACTAATCCGGACAGACCCTGTTTTCAGTAGAATTGCCATGGTGTTATTTTTGTGCAGAAATAGAAGTTCTCGGAATGACCTGAAACTTCACGGAGAATATTTTGGAATATATAAAAAATACTAGCGAAAGAATCAACACCAAGGGGCCCACAGCCTGTCCACGAGGGTGGGCTGCGCGCCCCCTTGCCTCGTGGGCCCCCTGAAGCTCCACCGACCTCAACTCCAACTATATATATTCACGCTCAGGGAGAAAAAAAATCAGAGAGAAGAATTCATCGCGTTTTACGATATGGAGCCGCCGCCAAGCCCTAATCTCTCTCGGGAGGGCTGATCTGGAGTCCGTTTGGGGCCCCGGAGAGGGGAATCCATCGCCATCGTCATCATCAACCTTCCTCCATCACCAATTTCATGATGCTCACCGCCGTGCGTGAGTAATTCCATCGTAGGCATGCTGGACGGTGATGGGTTGGATGAGATTTACCATGTAATCGAGTTATTTTTGTTAGGGTTTGATCCCTAGTATCCATTATGTTCTGAGATTGATGTTGCTATGACTTTGCTATGCTTAATGCTTGTCACTAGGGCCCGAGTGCCATGATTTCAGATCTAAACCTATTATGTTTTCATGAATATATGTGAGTTCTTGATCCTATCTTGCAAGTCAATAGTCACCTACTATGTGTTATGATCCGGTAACCCCGAAGTGACAATAATCGGGACCACTCCCGGTGATTACCATAGTTTGAGGAGTTCATGTATTCACTAAGTGTTAATGCTTTGGTCCGGTACTCTATTAAAAGGAGGCCTTAATATCACTTAGTTTCCAATAGGACCCCCTGCCACGGGAGGGTAAGACAAAAGATGTCATGCAAGTTCTTTTCCATAAGCACGTATGACTATATTCGGAATACATGCCTACATTACATTGATGAACTGGAGCTAGTTCCGTGTCACCCTATGTTATAACTGTTGCATGAGGAATCACATCCGACATAATTATCCATCATTGATCCAATGCCTACGAGCTTTTCACATATTGATCTTTGCTTAGTTACTTTACTGTTGCCACTGTTACAATTACTACAGAACTGTTACTGTTACTTTTACCACCGTTACCGTTACTTCCATACTACTTTGCTACTAAATATTTTGCTGCAGATATGAAGTCTTACAGGTGTGGTTGAATTGACAAATCAACTGCTAATACTTGAGAATATTCTTTGGCTCCCCTTGTGTCGAATCAGTAAATTTGGGTTAAATACTCTACCCTCGAAAACTGTTGCGATCCCCTATACTTGTGGGTTATCACCTGCCAACCGCCCCGCTCTCTGCCCTGATCCCCTCCCCCCGGGATCATGCCATCTGCCACCTCCATCAAGGGGAACAAGGCATGTGCCTCCCGTGATGCCCAAGAAGGCAGATATGATTGTCCTTAGACATTGCCAACATACAGTTGAATGTCGTACCTTACGACAAAAGAAAAATATGATGTCGGTTGTTTGGCATGAAACCGGTATGCCACTGTGTCCGTTATTAACTCTTGAAGCACCCAACCAATGCATTTACCCCTCTATCCTAACCAAAAAATTGTACGAATTGATGAAGAAAATATATAAACCACTCACTCAAGCAATTTGTTTTGAATCCATCTCTAATAAAATGCAATTTTCCACATTTTCTACGGTACCATCCTCCTCACTCTTATCACAAAATCTACTAGCTCGTGTCCTAAGTGAGCCAGTGATCGATGACGGCATGGTAGGCTGGCAACAAGGGACAAGAGCGACAACCGCCTTCCTCTCTTAGTGAAGGAAATATGCCCTAGAGGCAATAATAAAGTTGTTATTTATATTTCCTTATATCATGATACATGTTTATTATTCATGCTAGAATTGTATTAACCGGAAACTAGATACATGTGTGGATACATAGACAAAACATAGTTTCCCTAGTAAGCCTCTACTAGACTAGCTCGTTAATCAAAGATGGTTGAGTTTCCTAACCATAGACATGTGTTGTCATTTGATGGACGAGATCACATCATTAGGAGAATGATGTGATGGAAAAGACCCATCGGTTAGCTTAGCATATTGATTGTTCAGTTTTATTGCTACAACTTTCTTCATGTCATAGACATATTCCTTTGACTATGAGATTATGCAACTCTCGGATACCGGAGTAATGCCTTGTGTGCTATCAAACGTCACAACGGAACTGGGTGATTATAAAGATGCTCTACAGGTATCTTCGAAGGTGTTTGTTGGGTTGGCATAGATTGAGATTAGGATTTGTCACTCCGAGTATCGGTGAGGTATCTCTGGGCCCTCTCGGTAATGCACATCATAATAAGCCTTGCAAGCAGTGTGACTAATGAGTTAATTTTGGGATGATCTATTATGGAACGAGTGAAGAGACTTGCCGGTAACGATATTGAAATAGGTATGAAGATATCGTCGATCGAATCTCGGGCAAGTAACATACCAATGACAAAGGGAATAACGTATGTTGTCATTACGGTACGACCGATAAAGATCTTCGTAGAATATGTAGGAACCAATATGAGCATCCAGGTTCCGCTGTTGGTTATCGACCGTAGAGGTGTCTTAGTCATGTCTACATAGTTCTCGAACCCGTAGGGTCCGCACGCTTAACGTTTGATGACGATTTTGTATTATATGAGTTATGCAATTTGGTGACCGAATGTTGTTCGGAGTCCCGGATGAGATCACGGACATGACGAGGAGTCTCGAAATGGTCGAGAGGTAAATATTCATATATAGGACGATGGTATTTGGACACTGGAAGTGTTCCGAGGGTTCCTGGTACATATCGGGTCAACGGAAGGGGTTCCGAGCATCCCCCCGGCAACTACATGGGCCTAATGGGCCAAGCAGGGGACAGACCAGCCCCTAGTGGGCTGGTGCGCCCCATGTAGACCAAAATAGGAGAAGAAGGAAAGGAGGGAAGGGAGAAGGAAAGGGGAGGATTCAGCCTCCCCCTTTCCCTCTCTCCCCCTCTCTTTCCTTCCCCCTCCAACACTTATGAAGGGGGGGGGGGGCGACTTGGAGGAGGCGCCCCTTGCTGCTCCCCTCCCTCTCCCACCTAATATATATGTGGGAGGGGCACCTCTAGAACACACAACATTGATTCCTAGCCGTGTGCGGCGCCCCTCCACAGTTTACGCCTTCAGTCATATCTATCTATCTATCTATCTATCTATCTATCTATCTATCTATATCTATATCTATATCTATATCTATCTATCTATATCTATATCTATATCTATATCTATATCTATATCTATATTCTATACTAATTATAGACTCCCTAAAAATTATCACGTTAATTAGAATTTACCAGCCGTTCATCTGGTGGGACCGAGTTATTACGGTGTAGATTAATCTTCAGAGAACAATATTTTTTTGACCATTCAGGCAGCTTAGTTCGGCCAAAAAAACTTTTGAATAGTAAACCATAAAATATCTACCTCTTTCTATTCCTCTCAAAGTAAAAGAAAAACAACAACCTAAGAAATCGTGGTCTCTCACAATCTCTGACGTCCCTCTCTCAAACTCTCTCTCTCAGTCCCTCACGTCTCTTTCTCTCTCTCAAACTGTCATATCTCTCTTCGTCTATCTCTCTCAATCTATCCCGTTTCTCCCTCTCTCAAACTCTCATATATCTCTTCTCTCATGTCTCTCTTTACTTCACACACGGTAAACAGATCGTTCTCTCTCTCAAATTGGAGCAAGGATGTTAGGGCATGGATCCCAAGCTCTCGCTGAAGTTATCACATTAGAATTTTGTTCCTTATCTAAATCAGGTTCCTCATCTCACACTGATTTGCTTTGAATTTGCTTTTTTGGGGTTTACAATTGAATTGCCCGGATCATTGATCGATGACCCAGTATGCAGTCACGCTGGCCACCGCCGGACATGCCTATGCGGCAGTAGAGAATCAGCATGAGACTACACTTAGTCAGAATTGACGACTCTGTCGTTCACAATATGGCCAGCCGTCAACACTCAAGCACATGGATGAACTGCCCCCTTCTATCGGAGGCTGGTGCTGGTCGCTGTTCATGACTACCACCACCAAGTTCTACCTATAGCCGTGAGCTCCACTGCTCTAGGATGGTGTTGCCATTTTCAGTCGTCGACCTTTACGTTTACGTGCTGCTCCTTGCGTTTTTTTGAAGCCGCTTATGTTGAGCTAACTACTGTTGGGTGGGTTGCATTTGATCCAGCCACCAATCAGAGCAAGAGATCTGGAGTGCAGAGCAGGCTATGACAAGGAGCAGCTCAAGGCAGTAGACTGCACATATTGCACCAGGGAGAATTTAGTCAGAAGAGAGAAGGGAATACATGTAATCAGAAGAGTAAGGCGCAGTAGCCAATCTGAGCGGAGAAGAAGACTCTGGAGGAAGGAGAATCCGTTGGGTCGTCCAAAATTTGTGATCTTGCCATGGAACTGGAAGAATGATTCCACACAGAAAAGGTAAACCCTAATTAGTCATTATTGGCAAAGTAGAAAGATGGATTGGAGAGACTGACGCTAAGTATTTATCTAGGCATGGGTTGTCTGAGCCGGTAGAGTTAAGTTTAAAACTGTGATAAAACATTGCATAATCTGAAATTAAGACAGTGGTAAAAGTTATGGGATATGTTGCAAGCTTTCCAGTGGTACCAATTTCGTTCGATTCTTGTTTAGGGTTTGCAAACTAAGACGAAAAACCTGATTCTGCGTTGTAGTTTTTAATAGAAACAGATTACCCTTTAGCCTATTTCCCATCAATTTCAAGGAAGAATTATATCATGCTTAAAGCAAGAAAGTTGCAGAACAATTTCGCAAGATATGATTGGTTGTATCATTTTCTCAGTTTGGAAAACATATTAGAATATGAAAAATGAACAGTATGGGATGATGCTTAAAACCGTGTGTCAGCGAGTAAGGAAAAGTTAGTTGTTTTAGATGGTTCGGCAATGGAGGAATATAGGTTTCATGTGTGCCATGTTCAAGGTGACAATTATTAAAAAAGTAGGTTGCTGCTTACTCGCAGATGTAGGAAGAAGGCTATAGCAAAGACAAGTATATACATTAAAAGAAAGTATACGCACTAACATATGTATGTATCGATTGCTCGAGAGGGCCTCGCAGCAGGTACAAGTTTGTCATGGCGTACGTGCTGGAGTAGAAATCAATACATTATATGTAGTCAGTAAGATTCACCTTCTCAACTGCAAACAGGAAAAACAAACCAAGTGTTCCAATTGACTACGCCCATGATGAGAGGAACTGGTAACATTTAAAAATTGCACTCTATGAGTCCCAATACTATTTAAAGTTTCTAATCGTTTTAAGTTTCTTACTATTAAACTTGATCATTATTTTTTGCTCGAGCATGCAAACACAACAAGTTCAAAAAGTAATACTCTGAACATATTTCATGTGAAAAATCTAATGAAACAAATTTCACGCAAGCCATCAACCAAAATCTTTTTTGGAGTCATTGTGAAATGTATTATGATATCAGACTTTCAAATCTACTTCAGAATGGATCAAGGGTTACTTTCTAGCTCCGTCGTAAGAAAATTCTACCTACTACACATAAAGCTGTACCAAGCAAAGGGATAGCATTCTATTTGATGGAAGTCTATAGGGGTACACGTTCAGACACAATTAGGGAAAACCTTCGGTAGAAAAGGTAATTCTTATTTGCAAGCACGAGTTTGTACCATGATCTAGAGAAGATATAGTAGAAAGGGTGAGGTAACTTTAAGCACTCTCGAAGTCATCAAAGGGACCAATAGGCTAAAATGCGAGTAGCTACTAAATATTTATTTGGCATAATTTGATACATTACATGCATTAAACATTCTAATATGAACCTTCCGTGCTTTGGAGTTCTGCATATTAAAAATAATCCAACTATACAATCGGGTTGTCATATATTTCTTCATACAATATTACTCGAGGATATAATAATTCCAAGAAGAAACAAAATAATGTCTTTATATTCAAATTTATGCGAGACTTTTTTTACATAGACAACACCACTTTATTATATTTATAGGTTCTTCCTGACATACATCATGGTATAAATTATAAAAAACATTCTCCTTTGCAGGTCAAATATTAGCAAAAAGTATTATTGATTTCTAACTAAAATATACCAACACAAGTTATACGGAGACATAATTTGGCCAGTTCTTATGATTCAAGGTTGTCAACGAGAATCTAAGAATGATTTATACAACAAAAGGTTCTCTATGTTAATTATTAATGCTATGGCATGTATTGTTATCTTTCTAATTTTGGGCTCATCCATTACAATGAGGATAGGAAAATGAAATTTCATCTAATATCAGTCACCATTGTCCTTAGAATATATATTGTGAAGATTTTGTAAATATATAATTTCTATAGCCCGTGCGAACGCACGGGTAGATGACTAGTTGTCACAGTGCTTAGGCGAAGCCCTGTGCGGATCACTTCACCATCACCATCACCACACCATCGTGCTGACGAAACTCTCCCTCGACAATTTGTTGGATCAAGAGTTCAAGGGACGTCATCGAGCTAAACGTGTGCAGAACTCGGAGGTGCCGTACGTTCGGTGCTTGATCGGTCGAAACGAGAAGAAGTTCGACTACATCAACCACGTTGTCAAAATGATTCTGCTTTTGGTCTACGAGGGTACGTGGAAACACTCTCCCCCTCTTGTTGCTATACATCTCCTAGATAGATCTTGCATGAGCGTAGGATTTTTTTTGAAATTGCATGCTACGTTCCCCAACAGTGGCATCCGAGCCAGGTCTATGCTTACCACCAATGTCTTATTTCGATTCGGCGGTATTGTTGGATGAAGCGGCCCGTATCAACCTTACATGACCACGTTCATGAGACCTATTGCACCGACAGACATGCAACTAGTTTTGCATAAAGGTGGCTGGTGGGTGTCTGTTTCTCCCACTTTCGTTGAATCGAATTTGACTGCGACCGGTCCTTGTTGAAGGCTAAAACAACAAACTTGATAAATCACCATTGTGGTTTTGATGCGTAGTTAAGAATGTTTCTTGCTAGAAGCCCGTAGCAGCCACGTAAAACTTGCAACATCAAATTAGAGGATGTCTAACTTGTTTTTGCAGGGCATGTTGTGATGTGATATGGTCAAGACATGATGTGATATACGTTATTGTATGAGATGATCATGTTTTGTAAAAGTTATCGGCAACTGGCAGTTGCCTTATGGTTGTCGCTTTATTGTATGAGATGCAAATGCCATGTAATTGCTTTACTTTATCACTATGCGTTAGCGATAGTTGTAGAATCAATTTTGAAAAAAAAAATTCATCGGATTTGAACAAAGTTACTCGTATTTCGAAAAGGTTCATCAATTTTTAAAAAGGTTCATCGAATTTGGAAAAAAGTTCATCGATTTTGTTAAATACGTGAAAGAGAAAAACATGATTGATTTTGAAAAATAACACGATAAAAAACGCATTTAAGAAATAAAAGGAAAAGAACAAAAGAAAACCGAGTAAAATCGCACCTGAAAATGACCAACGAACCAAAAAACGGTTTAGGGAAGGTTCTGGAAGATTCCCAAACGGAGGAGTTACCGCGATATTTTGTGGCCTGATGGTTGCGGTGCTAATTTACTAGAGCAGATCTTGAGTTCGATTTCGTGCGGACGCACATTTTCTGAACCTTTAGAAAAAAAAATTAAAAGCAGATACATGGACCGGCCCAGTCGCATCAGAGGGATGTGGGCTGTAGGCGCCGGTTTGCACAAAACAGTTATAACCGGCGCTTGTAGTGCCAAATAGGGATTGTCAGGAAATTGATCTGATATATATGATTGTTTTCCTTTTTCTCATTGTCAAGAGAGACGTGCAACGTTCGTGACTTTTTTTACTTTGTTCCATAGCGTTTGTTTGTTTGCTTTCCTTATTACATGTGTGTTGATTTATTTTTAAATCCCAGCCGTTAATTTTTATGGTTAACATAAAATCGATGGATATAAACAGATGACGGATGGACAATATGAAAGCCTCCGTTCTTTATTATTATATTATGTAAAGATAAGGATTGGCACGTAGATGGTAGTAGCCTGTTGGCTAAACGGGTGGTTGCAATTGTTTGCGCTGTTACATTGACCTCGGCTCTTCATACTTGAAAATATTCACGCATAGAGATAACTCGGGAGATAGATAAGTTCAACACATCAGAATAACATACTAACAATGGTATATTAGAAAAATACTGACAATCGGATTTCAAGAGCCAATTTAAAAGAGAGGTTCCACAACGAGTGATAGATGTCATTATTGTAAGACTTTGAAGAAAGAAAGACTAATGGGCCCCAAAAAATCTAGAATTATCATAGCAAAATGAAAAATTTGTGGAAAACCATGCATATTGATGCCACAACACATTTATCATTATATTTATAGTAATAACTATTAATAGTACAATTTATTTCTCATCGACATATTTTTTGCCATATAAACACAAACATCCTATTACTCGGGAAACATACGGGCTGCTACCAAGGCGGTGTTCAGTTTAACCAGCATTCCCAATTCATTGTTTTCATTGACAAGAGCCCCCACTGCAGGCATGTCAACAAGCTCAGAGATGCACTCATTGACATGATCACGTGCCATATCCATCCAACGGACTAGCTCTTTGGACCATTGCCTGCCCTCGTCACGTTGGTAATCCCTGATAATGGCATCACATATGTTGATGACGCTCACCATGGTGTCATAATCCACCTCACACAAACTGAGGACGCGCATTGGCACCGTGCCCTTCTTGGTGTTTTCCAACATTTTCTTGACCTTGCTGCTGGTAGTAGTGACTCGACCCCTAAGGATGTCGACGGTGACTTGCAGCAAGTCACGGAGGTCCTTAGCCTCAGCGCTTCGATTGTCTGACTAGAGGGTCGTTAAACAGAATTCCTCTCTGCGAGGATCCACATATGCGTTGTTTAATGTGGCGTTCTTGCACGCTTCTATCATGAGGTCGGTCGCCTTGGGCTTGGCACCACCAGATCCACTGGCTTGAGCCGTCGTGGTCACGAAAAGCAACATGAAGACAATGGCGGAAAAGATGATGGTGTCCATCTGTGTTCGTGCCATATATTGTTGCAAGGCTTGTTAGAAGCGTTGAATTATACTACAACCTAGAGAGGTGGGGATAAATGGATACAGATGGTTGTGTAGGGGGAAAATGGTTGGATATGATGTATGAGAGGTTGAGATTTATTTATAATGTGTATAGTGGGGTTCATAAATGCAGTATGGAGCTTGGTCATGGATATGCTTATTATTATTGGTTAATCTTTGCACAAATTTTTGAGTGCTCAGTTTTGATCTCCTTTTTAATGATATCTAATGTGTGCATGGATATT
>NC_057812.1:12501084-12513174 GCF_018294505.1 Triticum aestivum | reverse complement strand
TGGGAGGTTGATGTTTATTTATAATGCGTATAGTTGGGTTTCATAAATGAAGTTTGCAAGTTGCGTCATGGATATGCATATGATTAGTGTCAAATCTATATACAAATATGTATATACTCAATTTGGATATCCTTTATTAATGATGTTGATACTACACATTTGACTTCCACCATTTCATTAATGCAACATATCTTGATCATGGATATCCAAAAGAATAGTGTCCAGTGAATGCAAAAAGATATGTTGATACTCAGTTTGTATCCCCTCGCATTGATATGTCAAATCTAGATTGATGTGTTCTATACATACTTTGGTATAACCGATTTGATATTTCTACATGGCTTTGTGGATTGATCAAGTTGCCCCTCATCAAGTCATTGATTCCGCAACACATTGTTGCAACTTCTGAGTTTCAAAAATATATGCACAAAACTTTCAAATAGTTTCTCAATTTCAATTTACTCGTGTAACCTTCAAACAAATTATCAATATGTACTAGGTTGGAAATAATTATTCCTAAATCAACTATTATAAAGAGGATAGACCTTTACAATAAACCTATGCCCCTTCTAAAAATCAAAGTCAATTTTTAAGCATTAAAAGTTACCTTGAAGACAAAGGGCATATCCTACACTTTTCTATTCATCAAATGAACACTGTCAAACATCCATGGACGCATGTCCGAACATGTTCGTGGACAACCGGGAGGGTGCTAGAGCACGGACCCGTTCGCCACCTCCCCCCCTATTTTTTTTGTACTCGGTCAATTTTCTTTGATGCTCAACATTCAATAATTAACAATTTCCAAATAAAAGAAATCAAAGCATCTGCAGTGGTTGTTCAACAAGTTTGATAATATGAGCCCTCAAAACAAGCAACCTAACCAAATGAATCACGTAGCATCAAACAAGCAACTACACAGTCACGATCTATTATCTCCACCTTTGCATATTCTGTTAAGCTCTTCTTCAAAGAATTCCACTTTTTTTTTGTCAGACCTATGAGCATTAGTGACATGTTAGTCTCCATGACTTGGGATATGAAGGTCATCAGTAAGAAGACAATCGACTGTAGGTTCCACAAAATATACCTTCGCACTCAAGATTAGATTGCACTCACAAATTCATCTAATGGTAAATTGGAAAAATGTTTTTCCAAACACCTACAGATCTTCAACCAAAGGGAGCATCTGAGGTGTACTTTCTCGCACTGAGTAATTACGAATATTTAACATCTTGAGCTAACGGAATGCTACATCTGTTACTTCTCCTGCAACCTCTTGAGCATGCGTTGGTTTTCCCTTGAACAAGAAAGGGTGATGCAGCAAAGTAGTGTAATTATTTCCCTCAGTTTTTGAGAATCAAGGTATCAATCCAGTAGGAGACCACACACAAATCTCCTAGTACATGCACAAACAATCAAGAACCTTGCAACCAATGCGATAAAGGGGTTGTCAATCCCTTCAGGGCCACTTGCAAAAGTGAGACCTAATAAAGATAATAAGATAAATATTTTTGGTATTTTTGTTCTATAGATTGGAAAAGTAAAGATTGAAAATAAATAGTAAACTAGAATTGTAGATCGGAAACTTATATGCTGTAAAGTAGACCCGGGGGCCATAGGTTTCACTAGTGGCTTCTCTCAAGATAGCATATATTACGGTGGGTGAACAAATTACTGCTGTGCAATTGATAGAAAAGCGCATAGTTATGAGAATATCTAGGAATGATCATGAACATAGGCATCACGTCCGTGACAAGTAGACCAAAACGATTCTGCATCTACTACTATTACTCCACACATCGACCGCTATCGAGCATGCATCTAGAGTATTAAGTTCATAAGAACATAGTAATGCATTAGGCAAGATGACATGATGTAGAGGGATAAACTCAAGCAATATGATATAAACCCCATCTTTTTATCCTCGATGGCAACAATACAACACATGTCGTTTCCCTTTCTGTCACTGGGATCGAGCACCGCAAGATTGAACCCAAAGCTAAGCACTTCTCCCATTGCAAGAAAGATCAATCTAGTAGGCCAAACTAAACCGATAATTCGAAGAGACTTGCAAAGATATTAAATCATGCATATAAGAATTCAGAGAAGAACCAAATATTGTTCATAGATAATCTTGATCATAAACCCACAATTCATCGGATCTCGGCAAAAACACCACAAAAAGTTTTACATCGAATAGATCTCCAAGAAAATCGAGGAGAACTTTGTATTGAGAACCAAAGAGAGAGAAGAAGCCATCTAGCTAATAACTATGGACCCGAAGGTCTATGGTAAACTACTCACACATCATCGGAGAGGCTATGGTGTTGATGTAGAAGCCCTCCGTGATCGAATCCCCCTCTGGAAGATCACCGGAAAAGGCCCCAAGATGGGATCTCACGGGTACAGAAGGTTGCGGCGGTGGAAAAGTGGTTTCGTGGATCCCCTCGATGTTTTCAGGGTATAAGAGTATATATAGGCGAAAGAAGTAGGTCGGTGGAGCTATGAGGGGCCCACGAGGGTGGGGGGGCGCCCTCCTGCCTCGTGGCCGCCTCGTTGCTTCCTTGACTTCCACTCCAAGTCTCTTGGGTTGCGTTTGTTCCAAGAAAGATCCTCGTGAAGGTTTCGTTCCATTTGATAACCTTTTCTGCGAAACACTGAAATAGGCAAAAAAAAACAGCAATTTGCACTGGGCCTTCGGTTAATAGGTTAGTCCCAAAAATAATATAAAAGAGCATATTAAAGCCCATTAAACATCCAAAACAGATAATATAATAGCATGGAACAATCAAAAATTATAGATACGTTGGAGACGTATCACAACCTCAGGGTGCCATCTCTGTAGCTTTGGAATGTTGCTATCTATTAGGTTTTCTAGTTTTGGGAAGAATGATTGTGGAGAAATACAGGATTTCTCACAGTTTTTATCATCATTACAAACACATATACACATCAAGCATTCCAAACGCCACTACTTGATGCAAGGAAGCTGCCATAATGGTGGGGATCCTTGCCGTTCTTGCATCTACTTGAATAACAATCAGGGAGGTGTTTGAATAGTGTAGAGTTTTCCATCCACGATGATACTTTAGCTCCAGTATAACAACATAATTAACAATAAAAATTTAATCCTTTTTTAGGGTGAAGGGCTTGTAATATTCCTTTCACATTATTATGTACTTTATCTCCATAGTTTCTTCTATAATCCCAGTACAAATCGAGTGATAATCATTTCAACTTATGCTTTGGTGGACATATTGCCTTGTTTAACACTTTTTTGCACTACTCACCTTTATCAATTGAGTAAAAGAAAGAGCACCACCTAGACTCAAATTTTCATGTTGATCAATTCCCATAACCCGAATCACTATCAATGACATAATTCATCAATGTGGTCGGAGAATTCAATTAACCAATACCTTGTGGCATGTGGTCCAAACAACCATAGTTAGTAAGGAAGATGTGCCGAAGACTTCTCATAAATTTCATCTCTTCTAGTAAAGGAATAAATAATGGTTGAGCCTTAGTTTTTGGAAGCTATATATGCAAGATGGTACGTAGTGGATTCAGGCAATTCAAACATACAAGAATTAGAACAATCTAGGTAGTGAAGATGCTTCATGTTTCCCATGTGCGTTTTGATTGAGGATGACTTCAATGCTTGTGGGAACATGAATTTATATGTGACCATACGCAACGGAGTCTTAATACAGTCCTTCTCTCATGAGACTAATATCGTGAGCGGACAGGGAGCAATAATTTCCTCCGAAGTGGCAATATTACTAACAAAATCAAGTGACAAATGTTGAACCTCATATTGAAATGAACTCCCATCAGTAGATCGTTCCACAATTTCTTGCGACGATGAAGATTCTTGCATAAGTAAGCAATTATTTCTTCTTACAGAGTCAACAAGATCATGCATGAAATCATGTATATTATGTATGAAGACATCCTACCAATATCCACATCTTGTAAGAAACATCTCCAAAATAGAACATCGCAAATTTGTTGGCCTGCTGTTTCTGATGCAACGAAGACACTTTCCATCCATAGCCGGATTAATATGTCTTTATCCATCATCCTATCCTTGGGGTAAACAACACAGAAGGAGAAGCATATTTTTGCTTTCGATGGCAAGTGCTCATAGCTAGGTTGTAGGGCAGGTACAATACCATTTATGAGGACTGTTGGGGAACATACTAATTTCAAAAAATTTCCTACGCACACGCAAGATCATGGTGATGCATAGCAACGAGAGGGGAGTGTGTTGTCCACGTACCCTCGTAGACCGAAAGCGGAAGCGTTAGCACAACGTGGTTGATGTAGTCATACGTCTTCACGATCCGACCGATCAAGTACCGAATGCACGGCACCTCCGAGTTCAGCACACGTTCAGCCCGATGACGTCCCTCGAACTCCGGTCCAGCCGAGTGTTGAAGGAGAGTTTCGTCAGCACGACGACATGGTGACGATGATGATGTTCTACCGACGCAGGGCATTGCCTAAGCACCGCTATAGTATTATCAAGGTGGACTATGGTGGAGGGGGGCACCGCACACGGCTAAAAGATCAAACGATCAATTGTTGTATCTATGGGGTGCCCCTGCCCCCGTATATAAAGGAGCAAGGGGGGGTGCGGCCGGCCATAGGAGGAGGCGCGCTGGAGGAGTCCTACTCCCACCGCGAGTATGACTCCCCCCTTTCCTAGTTGGATTAGGACATGGGAGGGGGAAGGAGTGGAGGAGAAGGAAGGAAGGGGGGGGGGCGCCGCCCCCCTCTCCTTGTCCTATTCGGACTAGGGGGGGAGGGGCGCGCGGCAGACCTTGCCTCCTCTCCTCTCTTCCGCCTAGGCCCACTAAGGCCCATTAAGTTACCGGGGGGTTCCGGTAACCTCCCGGTACTCCGGTAAAATCCAGATTTCACCTGGAACACTTCCGATATCCAAACATAGGCTTCCAATATATCAATCTTCATGTCTCGACCATTTCGAGACTCCTCGTCATGTCCGTGATCACATCCGGGACTGCGAACAACCTTTGGTACATCAAAACATCTAAACTCATAATATAGCTATCATCGAAACGTTAAGCGTGCGGACCCTACGGGCTCGAGAACTATGTAGACATCACCGAGACACGTCTCCAGTCAAAAACCAATAGCGGAACCTGGATGCTTATGTTGGCTCCTACATATTCTACGAAGATCTTTATCGGTCAGACCGCATAACAACATACGTTGTTCCCTTTGTCATCGGTATGTTACTTGCCCGAGATTCGAATGTCAGTATCTCAATACCTAGTTCAATCTCGTTACCGGCAAGTCTCTTTACTCGTCCCATAATACATCATCCTGCAACTAACTCATTAGTTGCAATGCTTGCAAGGCTTAAGTAATGTGCATTACCGAGAGGGCCCAGAGATACCTCTCCGACAATCGGAGTGACAAATCCTAATCTCGAAATACGCTAACCCAACATGTACCTTTGGAGACACCTGTAGAGCTCCTTTATAATCACCCAGTTACGTTGTGACGTTTGGTAGCACACAAAGTGCTCCTCCGGTAAACGGGAGTTGCATAATCTCATAGTCATAGGAACATGTATAAGTCATGAAGAAAGCAATAGCAGCATACTAAAAGATCGGGTGCTAAGCTAACGGAATGGGTCATGTCAATCACATCATTCTCCTAATGATGTGATCCCGTTAATCAAATGACAACTCATGTCTATGGCTAGGAAACATAACCATCTTTGATCAACAAGCTAGTCAAGTAGAGGCATACTAGTGACACTTTGTTTGTCTATGTATTCACACATGTATTATGTTTTCGGTTAATACAATTCTAGCATGAATAATAAACATTTATCATGATATAAGGAAATAAATAATAACTTTATTATTGCTTCTAGGGCATATTTTCTTCAGTCTCCCACTTGCACTAGAGTCTATAATCTAGATACACAGTAATGATTCTAACACCCATGGAGCCTTGGTGTTGATCATGTTTTGCTCGTGGAAGAAGCTTAGTCAACGGGTCTGCAACATTCAGATCCGTATGTATCTTGCAAATCTCTATCTCTTGTGAAATATGGATTCCTTTATTTGCTGCTTCCGAAGCAGCTATGTACTCCGCTTCACACGTAGATCCTGCCACGACGCTTTGTTTAGAACTGCACCAACTGACAGCACCACTGTTCAATGTAAACACATATCCGGTTTGTGATTTAGAATCGTCCGGATCAGTGTCAAAGCTTGCATCAACGTAACCATTTACGATGAGCTCTTTGTCACCTCCATAAACGAGAAACATATCCTTAGACCTTTTCAGGTATTTCAGGATGTTCTTGACCGCTGTCCAGTGATCCACTCCTGGATTACTTTGGTACCTCCCTGCTAGGCTTATAGCAAGGCACACATCAGGTCTGGTACACAGCATTGCATACATGATAGAGCCTATGGCTGAAGCATAGGGAACATCTTTTATTTTCTCTCTATCTTCTGCAGTGGTCGGGCATTGAGTCTTACTGAACTTCACACCTTGTAACACAGGCAAGAACCCTTTCTTTGCTTGATCCATTTTGAACTTCTTCAAAACTTTTTCAAGGTATGTGCTTTGTGAAAGTCCAATTAAGCGACTTGATCTATCTCTATAGATCTTAATGCCCAATATATAAGCAGCTTCACCGAGGTCGTCTTTCATTGAAAAACTCTTATTCAAGTATCCCTTTATGCTATCGAGAAATTCTATATCATTTCCAATCAGCAATATGTCATCCACATATAATATTAGAAATGCTACAGAGCTCCCACTCACTTTCTTGTAAATACAGGCTTCTCCAAAAGTCTATACAAAACCAAATGCTTTGATCATACTATCAAAGCGTTTATTCCAACTCCGAGAGGCTTGCACCAGTCCATAAATGGACCGCTGGAGCTTGCACATTTTGTTAGCTCCCTTTGGATCTACAAAACCTTCTGGTTGCATCATATACAACTCTTCTTCCAGAAATCCATTCAGAAATACAGTTTTGACATCCATTTGCCAAATTTTATAATCATAAAATGCGGCAATTGCTAACATGATTCGGTCAGACTTAAGCATCGCTACGGATGAGAAGGTCTCATCGTAGTCAATCCCTTGAACTTGTCGAAAACCTTTCGCAACAAGTCGAGCTTTGTAGATAGTAACATTACCGTCAACGTCAGTCTTCTTCTTGAAGATCCATTTATTTTCAATTGCTTGCCGATCATCAGGCAAGTCAACCAAAGTCCATACTTTGTTCTCATACATGGATCCCATCTCAGATTTCATGGCCTCAAGCCATTTTGCGGAATCTGGGCTCACCATCGCTTCTTCATAGTTCGTAGGGTCATCATGATCTAGTAGCATGACTTCCAGAACAGGATTACCGTACCACTCTGCTGCGGATCTTACTCTGGTTGATCTATGAGGCTCAATAGTAACTTGGTCTGAAGTTTCATGATCATCATCATTAACTTCCTCACTGATTGGTGTAGGTGTCACAGAAACCGGTTTCTGTGATGAACTACTTTCCAATAAGGGAGCAAGTACAGTTACCTCATCAAGTTCTACTTTCCTCCCACTCACTTCTTTCGAGAGAAACTCCTTCTCTAGAAAGTTTCCTAATTTAGCAACAAAAATCTTGCCTTTGGATCTGTGATAGAAGGTGTACCCAACAGTCTACTTTGGGTATCCTATGAAGACACATTTCTCCGATTTGGGTTCGAGCTTATCAGGTTGAAGCTTTTTCACATAAGCATCGCAGCCCCAAACTTTCAGAAACAACAACTTTGGTTTCTTGCCAAACCACAGTTCATAAGGCGTCGTCTCAACGGATTTTGATGGTACCCTATTTAACGTGAATGCGACCGTCTCTAAAGCATAACCCCAAAACGATAGCGGTAAATCAGTAAGAGACATCATAGATCGCATCATATCTAGTAAAGTACGATTACGACGTTCGGACACACCATTACGTTGTGGTATTCCGGGTGGCGTGAGTTTCGAAACTATTCCGCATTTTTTCAAATGTACACCAAACTCGTAACTCAAATATTCTCCTCCATGATCAGATCGTAGAAACTTTATTTTCTTGTTACGATGATTTTCAACTTCACTCTGAAATTCTTTGAACTTTTCAAATGTTTCAGACTTATGTTTCATTAAGTAGATATACCCATATCTGCTTAAGTCATCTGTGAAGGTGAGAAAATAATGATATCCGCCACGAGCCTCAACATTCATCGGACCACATACATCTGTATGTATGATTTCCAACAAATCTGTTGCTCTCTCCATAGTATCGGAGAACGGTGTTAGTCATCTTGCCCATGAGGCACGGTTCGCAAGTACCGAGTGATTCATAATCAAGTGGTTCCAAAAGTCCATCAGTATGGAGTTTCTTCATGCGCTTTACACCGATATGACCTAAACGGCAGTGCCACAAATAAGTTGCACTATCATTATCAACTCTGCATCTTTTGGCTTCAACATTATGAATATGTGTGTCACTACTATCAAGATTCAATAAGAATAGACCACTCTTCAAGGGTGCATGACCATAAAAGATATTACTCATATAAATAGAACAACCATTATTCTTTGATTTAAATGAATAACCGTCTAGCATCAAACAAGATCCAGATATAATGCTCACGCTCAACGCTGGCACCAAATAACAATTATTTAGGTCTAATACTAATCCTGAAGGTAGATGTAGAGGTAGCGTTCTGACTGCGATCACATCAACTTTGGAACCATTTCCCACGCGCATCGTTACCTCGTCCTTAGCCAATCTTCGCTTAATCCGTAGCCCCTATTTCGAGTTGCAAATATTAGCAATAGAACCAGTATGAAATACCAAGGTGCTACTGCGAGCATTAGTAAGGTACACATCAATAACATGTATATCACATATACCTTTGTTCACCTTGCCATCCTTCTTATCCGCCAAATACTTGGGGCAGTTCCGCTTCCAGTGACCAGTTTGCTTGCAATAGAAACACTCAGTTTCAGGCTTAGGTCCAGACTTGGGTTTCTTCTCTTGAGCAGCAACTTGTTTGCTGTTCTTCTTGAAGTTCCCCTTCTTCTTCCCTTTGCCCTTTTTCTTGAAACTAGTGGTCTTGTTGACCATCAACACTTGATGCTCCTTCTTGATTTCTACCTCCACAGCTTTTAGCATTGCGAAGAGCTTGGGAATTGTCTTATCCATCCCTTGCATATTATAGTTCATTACGAAGCTCTTGTAGCTTGGTGGCAGTGATTGGAGAATTCTGTCAATGACGCTATCATCCGGAAGATTAACTCCTAGTTGAATCAAGTGATTATTATACCCAGACATCTTGAGTATATGCTCACTGACAGAACTATTCTCCTCCATCTTACATCTATAGAACTTATTGGAGACTTCATATCTCTCAGTCCGGGCATTTGCTTGAAATATTAACTTCAACTCCTGGAACATCTCATATGCTCCATGACGTTCAAACCGTCGTTGAAGTCCCGGTTCTAAGCCGTAAAGCATGGCACACTGAACTATCGAGTAGTCATCAGCTTTGCTCTGCCAGACGTTCATAACATCTGATGTTGCTCCTGCAGCAGGCCTGGCACCCAGCGGTGCTTCCAGGACGTAATTCTTCTGTGCAGCAATGACGATAATCCTCAAGTTACGGACCCAGTCCGTGTAATGGCTACCATCATCTTTCAACTTTGCTTTCTCAAGGAACACATTAAAATTCAACGGAACAACATCACGGGCCATCTATCTACAATCAACATAGACAAGCAAGATACTATCAGGTACTTTCATGATAAATTTAAGTTCAATTAATCATATTACTTAAGAATTCCCACTTAGATAGACATCCCTCTAATCCTCTAAGTGATCACGTGATCCAAATCAACTAAACCATGTCCGATCATCACGTGAGATGGAGTAGTTTCAATGGTGAACATCACTATGCTGATCATATCTACTACATGATTCACGCTCGACCTTTCGGTCTCCGTGTTCTGAGGCCATATCTGTTATATGCTAGGCTCGTCAAGTTTAACCTGAGTATTCCGCGTGTGCAACTGTTTTGCACCCATTGTATTTGAACGTAGAGCCTATCACACCTGATCATCACGTGGCGTCTCAGCACGAAGAACTTTCACAACAGTGCATACTCAGGGAGAACACTTATACATTGATAATTTAGTGAGGGATCATCTTATAATGCTACCGTCAATCAAAGCAAGATAAGATGCATAAAAGATAAACAACACATGCAATCAATATAAGTGATATGATATGGCCATCATCATCTTGTGCTTGTGATCTCCATCTCCGAAGCACCTCCGTGATCACCATCGTCACCGGCGCGACACCTTGATCTCCATCATAGCATCGTTGTCGTATCGCCAATCTTATGCTTCTACGACTATCGCTACCGCTTAGTGATAAAGTAAAGCATTACAGGGTGATTGCATTGCATACAATAAAGCGACAACCATATGGCTCCTGCCAGTTGCCGATAACTCGGTTAAAAACATGATCATCTCATAAAATAAAATTTAGCATCATGTCTTGACCATATCACATCACAACATGCCCTGCAAAAACAAGTTAGACGTCCTCTACTTTGTTGTTGCAAGTTTTACGTGGCTGCTACGGGCTTAGCAAGAACCGTTCTTACCTACGCATCAAAAACCACAATGATAGTTTGTCAAGTTGGTGCTGTTTTAACCTTCCAAGTACCGGGTGTAGCCACACTCGGTTCAACTAAAGTTGGAGAAACTGACAACCGCCAGCCACCTCTGTGCAAAGCACGTCGGTAGAACCAGTCTCACGTAAGCGTACGCGTAATGTCGGTCCGGGCCGCTTCATCCAACAATACCGCTGAACCAAAGTATGACATGCTGGTAAGCAGTATGGCTTATATCGCCCAAAACTCACTTGTGTTCTACACGTGCATATGACATCTATGCATAAAACCAGGCTCGGATGCCACTGTTGGGGAACGTAGTAATTTCAAAAAAATTCCTACGCACACGCAAGATCATGGTGATGCATAGCAACGAGAGGGGAGAGTGTTGGCCACGTACCCTCGTAGACCGAAAGCGGAAGCGTTAGCACAACGCGGTTGATGTAGTCGTACGTCTTCACGATCCGTCCGATCAAGTACCGAATGCACGACACCTCCGAGTTCAGCACACATTCAGCCTGATGACGTCCCTCGAACTACGATCCAGCCGAGTGTTGAGGGAGAGTTTCGTCAGCACGACGGCGTGGTGAAGATGATGATGTTCTACCGATGCAGGGCTTCGCCTAAGCACCGCTATAGTATTATCGAGGTGGACTATGGTGGAGGGTGGCACCACACACGGCTAAAAGATCAAACGATCAATTGTTGTATCTATGGGGTGCCCCTGCTCCCGTATATAAAGGAGCAAGGGGGGGTGCGGCCGGCCATAGGAGGAGGCACGCCGGAGGAGTCCTACTCCCAAGGACCCCCCTTTCCTAGTTGGATTAGGACTTGGGAGGGGGAAGGAGTGGAGGAGAAGCAAGGAAGGGGGGGGGGGCGCCGCCCCCCTCTCCTTGTCCTATTCGGACTAGGGGGGAGGGGCGCGCGGCCAGCCCTTGCCTCCTCTCCTCTCTTCCACCTAGGCCCACTAAGGCCCATTAAGTTACCGTGGGGTTTCGGTAACCTCCCGGTACTCCGGTAAAATCCCGATTTCACTCGGAACACTTCTGATATCCAAACATAGGCTTCCAATATATCAATCTTCATGTCTCGACCATTTCGAGACTCCTCGTCATGTCCGTGATCACATCCGGGACTCCGAACAACCTTCGGTACATCAAAACATATAAACTCATAATATAACTGTCATCGAAACCTTAAGCGTGCGGACCCTACAGGTTCGACAACTATGTAGACATGACCGAGACATGTCTCCGGTCAATAACCAATAGCGGAACCTGGATGCTCATATTGGCTCCTACATATTCTACGAAGATCTTTATCGGTCAGACCGCATAACAACATACGTTGTTCCCTTTGTCATCGGTATGTTACTTGC
>NC_057812.1:12499812-12500419 GCF_018294505.1 Triticum aestivum | reverse complement strand
TTTGCCATGGAGGATACATCAAACACGGTCATACTACAGTTGCGTGTGCGATGCGTGGCATACAGTTCACTCCAATGAACTATTTGTCATGACGCCTAAAAACAGAAACGGGTAGCCAGTGAATGTGTCTGCCATATACGGCATATAGTTCACTCAGATGAACTGTTTGTGATTAGGCAACACAATAGAAACGGTCAGCCAGATCAAGGTGTGTGCCATATACAGTATACAGTTCACTCGAATGAACTATTTGCGTTGAGCAGAGAGAATAGAAAGAGTTGAACTTAACAACATCTGTGTGGTACGTGTGCGATGTGATTGCATACAGAACAACAACATATATACTAATAAGGACATGATTTCACAATCAAATTAAACATCCAATTACATAGTTGCCTAGTACACACATGACATTTCCACACGCCAAAGTAAACTATTGCATGCATAATTAATTAGGATAAACCATCATCTGATCATCATCTACTTCTTCTTGTGTCGCTTGCTGCCACTGCTCTACTAGGATAAACAGAACAATATTCTTTACTATGAATAGTGTGCTCTGTTGGGCACACAAGTATATGGATCATAGCCTTGGGTGAGCAATGTG
>NC_057812.1:12495658-12498859 GCF_018294505.1 Triticum aestivum | reverse complement strand
GCGAGTCGTGATCTTGCGCTTGGTGGCACCATGGATCAAGTTCTCAACCTTGGCCATCACGGCCGTGGCTTGGGGCTTCATGGTGTCGACGGCCACGAGAGCTAGGATGCGGCAGTCCTTCACGTTGATGCTTCGTTTGTCTGACTGGAGCGTTGATACACAAAAGTCATATGTGGAGCGCACCTTGAAGAAGTCACTCGAGACATTCTTGCATGCTTCCAACGTGATGCCTGACGACATGGGCTTGGTGTCGGAAGCTTGAACGGTGATGGCCATGGAAAGGAGAATGATGACAATTCCAGTGAATGCTAAGGAGGTGGTTTGCACCATTTCCATTGCTGCCAGGCTTGCTACAAAAATATATTGTAACTGAGGGAGACGATGAATGGATCAAATGGAACTGCAGTGCAGAGATGGATGGGTTGAGGTGGAGTACATAGCTATGATTATGGCTTATATATACTATATAGTGCACTGAGTAGGGGTTTCCAAATGCAATATGCCCCATGAATATCCAAATGATCAATGTTTAACTCTTTGCACATATACCTCGATGGAGAATTGGATTTCCTCCTATTTAATCATGGGCAGTATTATTTAATATAGTGTCTCCTGGATGCCATTTTTAATGTAAACTTAAAGGTGTTCCGGGTTAATAATGATGCATGTGTATCGTATATATCCATCATGCAAGCATATCCTAAATGGGTGTAAGCAATTACATGTATTTACGAAGGGGCGTGGGTTTCCAATTATCTTGAATTTTACCGATTAACATGGTAATTTCTAGGGAGTGCCTAATTAGTACTTCCTCCGTCTCAAAATAAGTGTCTCAACTTTGTATTAACTTTAGTACGAACTTGTACTAAGCTTGAGATACTTATTTTGGGACGGAGGGAGTAGAAGTATAGGTATAGATAGATAGAGATATAAATATAAAGATAGATAGATAGATAGATAGATAGATAGATAGATAGATAGGTGTAGATGTAAATATACATATATAGTATACATATAGATAGGTATAGATATAGAGATAGAGATAGAGATAGGGATGAAGATAGAGATAGATATAGATAGATAGATAAACGTAGAAGATAGATAGATTATCAAGTGCAAAATGCGCATAATCTTCCTTTAATGTCCCAAATCCATTTTATGATATGGGGAAATAACGTGAGATTCACTCTAGAAATACATAAAACAAGAACACACTCATGCCACACGTATTAATACTAGCACACCCAAAATGTGGATCTACATATTGTTGGAATTTTGCTAGTAGGCCTTTGGCCCAAAGCCCAACTAAAATTCTGAAATTCTCTTGGCCCATTCATGCACACATGTGAGTGGAGTGAGTGAGACTAAAGTTTAGTCCCACCCCGGAAGTTGAGAGAGAGTTGCACCCCTTTATAAGGTGAGCTATTCTACCACTTGTATGAGCATGAGAAGAGGAGACCTACACGCGTGCCGCGCCGCGCCGCACCGCGGGTTGCGGGATTGAGCCGAGGACAGAGCTATGCACGTTGTCCCATGACCTACCCGGGGTTAGTTTAATCTCTGCTATTGATGTCATGATCTATTTCCTATTTATTCGGATTAAATCTCGTATTTTGCTACGCATTTGAAGCTGCCTGCCTTTAAAGGGGCGCAATATAAGAGGTGGTGCACGATAGCAGTCTACTGGTTTCAGACTATGGGCTGCTATGACGCCACCAAGGGCAAGCCTGAGGGCGATCTTAATCCAGCACAGCTGGAAGCTTTTGAGAAGATCGATTTGTATATGTCATTTGACAACAGCAAGGACATGTGGGCTACGCTCGAGGCCAAGTTTGGTGCCTCGGACGCCGGCGGCGAGTTGTACGTCATGGAGCAATTCTATGACTACAAAATGACTGATGAGCGCCCTGTTGTACAGCAGGCTAATGAGATACAGTCGCTCGCAAAAGAACTTGATTACTTCAAGTGTGTGTTGCCGGAGGCATCATTGCCAAGCTTCCACCTTCATGGAACAATTTTGCTACTTCCCTGAAACACAAGAGACAGGAGTTTTCCGTTGCGGATCTCATTGGTACTCTTGATGTTGAAGAGAAGGCGAGAGCAAAGGACACACATGCTCGAGTTGCTGAGGGAGGTTCTAGTGCCCACATGGTACAGAAGAAGAACTTCCAGCCCAACAAGTTCAAAAACAACAAGAACAAAACTCAGGGCAAAGGTAAGTTTGATACAAAGAACAAGCTATCACATTCTACCAACTTCAAGAAGAATTCTCATAAGAAGGGGAAGGGACTTTGCCATGTTTGCGGTGATCCTAATCACTGGGCTCCGAAGTGTCCTAACCGTTTTGAGGAGCGCGAACATGACAAGAGCGGCAAGTCCGCTAATGTTGTCATCGGTGATACTGATATGAAGGAATCAGGGTACGGTATTTTTCCTACCATCCTTTCAGTATTTCAATCCCCTGATTGGTTAATTGACACCGGTGCCAATGTACATGTTTGTGCTGACGCCTCCATGTTTTCTTCTTACCAGGCCACTGGGACTTCTCCCGTGCTGATGGGGAACGGGTCACATGCCATCGTTTGAGGTGTTGGTACAGTCGATCTGAAGTTTACTTCGGGGAAGACCGTGCGTCTGAAGAACGTTCATCATGTGCCGTCCATCAATAAAAATCTCGTTAGCGGTTCCCATTGATGTCGAGATGGTTTTAAGTTGGTTTTTGAATCCAATAAAGTTGTAATTTCTAAGTATGGACAATTTGTTGGAAAAGGCTATGAGAGCGGAGGCTTGTTCCGCCTGTCTTTGTCAGATATTTGCACTAAAGTTATTAATAATGTTTGCCACAACAATGAGTCGGATATTTGGCATTCACGACTTTGTCACATTAACTTTGGTTGCATGACGCGGCTAGCCAATATGAATTTAATTCCGAAAATCTCTACTGTCAAAGGCTCTAAGTGCCAAGTATGTGTGCAAGGTAAGCAACCTCGCAAGTCCCATAAGACTACAGAGGCAAGAGACTTGGCACCACTAGAGCTTATACGTTCTGATCTTTGTGAGATGAATGTCGTGTTGATAAAAGGTGGAAAAAGATACTTCATGACGTTGATTGATGACTCCACTAGATATTGTTGTTGGAAATATGACCTAGAGGCAATAATAAATTAGTTATTATAATATTTCCTTGTTCATGATAATTGT
>NC_057812.1:12490932-12493681 GCF_018294505.1 Triticum aestivum | reverse complement strand
AAAAAAGGTTGAAACTCTCTTTCCTACGTACTTGGGGTTGTTTGGAGAAAGTCAATATACCAATTCCCAAGAAGCGCAAGCTTGGACCAAAAACCATGGATTGTGTTCTTCTGGGCTATGCTTTTCATAGCATCGGCTATAGATTTTTGATAATAAAATTTGAGGTATCCAACATGCATGTTGGTACGATTATGGAGTCGAATGATGCAACTTTCTTTGAGGACATATTTCCTATGAAGGATATGTCGAGTTCATCAAATCAGGAGATACCTACTCCATCTAGTGAGGAATTCACTGTAATTCCTGAACCCACCATTGCAATGGAACACGTTGAGAATCCTGTTGAGGGTGACAATGGAACTCCTGTGAGGAGTAAGAGACAGAGGACTGCAAAGTCCTTTGGTGATGATTTCATTGTGTACCTCGTGGATGACACACCCAGGACTATTTCAGAAGCCTATGCATCTCCTGATGCTGACTACTGGAAGGAAGCTGTACGTAGCGAGATGGATTCCATCTTAGCTAACGGAACCTGGGAGATCACTGGCCGTCCTTATGGGTGCAAACCTTTAGGATGTAAGTGGGTGTTCAAGAAGAATCTTAGACCTGATGGTACGATTGAAAAGAACAAGGCACGGCTTGTGGCTAAGGGTTATACCCAGAAAGAAGGTGAATACTTCTTTGATACTTACTCACCCGTGGCTAGACTGACCACAACTCAGGTGCTACTATCACTAGCTGCCTCATATGGTCTTCTCGTTCATCAAATGGACGTCAAGACGGCTTTCCTCAATGGAGAGTTGAAGGAGAAAATTTACATGGATCAGCCAGATGGTTTTGTAGTACCTGGTCAGGAAGGAAAGGTGTGCAAGTTATTAAAGTCTTTATATGGCCTTAAACAAGCTCCTAAGGACTGGCATGAGAAGTTCTAAAGGACATTAACTGCTACCGGCTTTGTAGTAAACGATGGTGACAAGTGCGTGTACTATCGCTATGGTGGGGGTGAAGGAGTTATTCTTTGTCTGCATGTCGACGACATATTGATCTTTGGAACCAAACTTGATTTAATCAAGGAGGTTAAGGATTTCTTATCTCACTGTTTTGAGATGAAGGATCTAGGAGTAGCTGATGTTATCTTAAACATCAAGCTGTTGAGAGATGAGAATGGTGGGATCACACTACTTCAGTCTCACTATGTGAAAAAGGTCTTGAGTCGTTTTGGGTATAGGGACTGCACACCTTCTCCAACTCCATATGATGCTAGTGTGTTGCTTCGAAAGAATCGACGGATTGCTAGAGATCAACTGAGGTATTCTTAGATTATTGGCTCGCTTATGTATTTGCTGTGAGCAAGCTGAGTCGGTTTGTGTCAAAACCGGGAGATGATCATTGGCATGCTCTTGAGAGAGTTATTCGCTATTTGAAAGGCACCGCGAGTTATGGGATTCACTACACCGGGTATCCAAGGGTACTGGAGGGTTATAGTGACTCAAACTGGATATCTAATGCTATGAGATAAAGCCCACGAGTGGTTATGTTTTTACACTTGGTGGTGGCGCTGTTTCCTGGAAGTCTTGCAAGCAGACCATCTTAACGAGGTCAACTATGGAAGCAGAACTCACAACATTAGACACTACCACTGTTGAAGCAGAGTGGCTTCGTGAACTCTTGATGGACTTACCTATGGTTGAAAAACCAATACCCCCTATCCTGATGAACTATGATAATCAAACTGTGATTGTCAAGATAAACAGTTCGAAGGACAATATGAAGTCCTCAAGACATGTGAAGAGGAGACAAAAATCTGTCAGAAAATTGAGGAACTCCGGAGTTATTACGTTGGATTATATCCAAACATCGAAAAACATGACAGATCCCTTCACAAAGGGTCTATCACATAATGTGATAGATAATGCATCGATGGAGATGGGTTTGAGACAAGCTGTTGGGAGACAAGCTGTTGGTCATAGTGGTAACCCACTCTATGTGATCGGAGATCCCGTGAAGTAGAAGTGGGAGACAAGCTGTTGGTCAGCTGGGAGGAGAGTATCCCTATATTAACTATCCCACTCCGTGAAGATGCAATACTCTCCTGATCTGCATGGCAGGTTGATACTTATCTTAATGTGTTCCAAGTGGCTTATTCGGGTAAGCAGAGATGTTGTCCTGCAGAACATCTTCTGAGGAACACACCTATATGAATTTGACTGTTAACGTCGCAGTCTGTGAGAATTGGGTGTTCTCTAATAAATTCATGAAAATGCCCTGGAGTACGGCGTATACGCTCCACCCGCGGGGAAGCCTTACGGCAGCCCACTATCGGTCAAGAATTTGTGTGAAACTAGTTTCGCAGAAAACTTGTAGTTCAAGGCATAGTCCACTATTCAAGTTGTGATCTAGTGTAGCATAAATCTTTAAGTGGAAGTTCAACTTCACAGTCTCCACTAAGCACCGATATATAAACAATGTTTTGGAACTAAATGATGAGATGTGCCAATGAGACTTTGTGGGGGATTGTTGGAATTTTGCTAGTAGGCCTTTGGCCCAAAGCCCAACTAAAATTCTGAAATTCTCTTGGCCCATTCATGCACACATGTGAGTGGAGTGGGTGAGACTAAAGTTTAGTCCCACCCCGGAAGTTGAGAGAGAGTTGCACCTCTTTATAAGGTGAGCTCTTCTACCACTTGTATGAGCATGAGAAGAGGAGACCTACACGCGCGCTCCTCCTCCTCGCTCGCCTCGCCACGCC
>NC_057812.1:12485910-12490922 GCF_018294505.1 Triticum aestivum | reverse complement strand
TGAATGGTTAGGAGGACAATGATATCCCCAGCCCATCTAGGTTTCAAGTCCTAGACTTGACAATGGTGCTCGCATTTTCCTAGACTATTGATTCTTTGTTTAACGAGAATTAGATAGTTAATTTTCTAAGAAATAATATCCAACATTAATCTTAGAGTTTGTCAAAACGTGTGTTGCACACTTCTATACAAAAAATATTCTACCCCCTTTCCGTAGTATAGTGATTTTTTTAAAAGTCAAACCTCACAAAGTTTGACCAAATTTGTGAAGAAAAACATTTACATCTAGAATGACAAATATATATCATTAGATTCATCATAAGATGTAGTTTCATGTTAAATATATTTGCTATTGTAGATATAAATAGTTTTTCTATAAACTTGCTCAATGTTTGGAAAGTTTGACTTTTAGAAAAATCTATACGCACTAGATTATGGAGGAGGAGGGAGTAACATAATTGTTTTATGACACTTTCTTTCAAGCTACAACTGGTCGACATAGAAATAACAGTTACCCTGTGACCGAGAAAAAACAAATTCATTTATTATAATGTAATGTGGTTCGCGAAATGACTCCCTGTCCATGCTATGTTTAAAAGAACGTATGCAAATAAGAGGTTATATAGGCATGTTCAGAGTTAGACTATATTTTTAATTTTGTGCCTACACATTTTGTTTTACACAGTTTGCATTTATTTTCTCAAACTTTTGTTCTGCGCTTGTGTAGCGAATTGGGAAAATATAAATCGCAAAGTGAATATCCATATAAATATAAATAGCGAAGCAGGTTAAAAAAATGTGCAAATGATGATACTTTTATCCTTTTTCATGTTGGCTGACATTGTAAACTTTTACGAAACCTAACTGCATCTATGAGAAGTTTGGAATAGAGAAAGACATGCCTTTTCTAAAGTAACCGAGAAAACCATGCATTGTAACATACGCTAAAGAGAGTACATAATTAGCACAAGAAAGTTCTAAATATCCATGTGATTACTAAGTAAAAAAATCCCCAGAAAAGAATGACGTAGAAATGTTGATTCTGAACATAAATTTGGATATCCATAAAGAAAAATTATTGAGTGATAATCATAATTAACTCTGTCTATATATCATATCTGGCATGTACGTGTGCATCATGTACCTATGATACAGGTTACCTCCTTATGATCACTAGCTCTTTTCCTTCCTACTAAGGGCATCTCCAGCCGTTGGCCCCCCAAGAGGGGCAAAAAATCGCCCCCTGAGGACGCACCGGCGCTAAACCGCGCACTGGGGGCGTGGTGCCCCCCAGTCGCGGCCCCCCACGGGATTTTAAAAAAGTTAAATACGGCACAAACACGACTCAAATTTAACGCAAACATCTGCGAGTTCATTTAAATTTAAACATACTTTACAAAAAAAGGGAAAAACTACCGCGGGCTACCCCCGCCGTCTCCCTCGCCGCCCGCCTCGCCGCCCGCCCACGCAGTTCTACATGCCGAGGAGGCGGTAGAACCGCGTGTAGTCACCGTCGTCGGCGTCGTCGTCGTCGTCGTCGCCCCCGCCGACGCCTCCGCCGTCCCTGCTGCATCCCTCCCCCGGTTGGCGCGGCGGGTACGGTCCGGGGGCGTCATCGTCGTCGTTGTCGCTGAGGACCACGATGCCGTGCTCGTCCTCGCGCCCACCCTTGCGGGCGGCGATCTCCTCCAGGGCCCGGCGCTGCCGGACCATCTCATCGCGGAGGTAGTCGTCCCGCGCCCACCGCAGGGTGTCCTCGTCGGAGAAGCCACGCCGGGCTATCTCCTCGTACTCCACGGGGAGGCCGGGCTCCGGCATGGGCTCGACGAGGACGAAGCGGCCGGTGGCGGAGGCGTTGTCGTCGATGCGGACGCCGGAGCTGCGGGTGCGCGCGCTGACAGGCGCGCCCTGGGGCTCCGGCTTGATGGGGCGGAGGTGGAGGCAGGGGGAGCCGCCGGACGAGGAGGAGGACCCCCCGGTCTCCATGCGCCTCGGGGTCCAGGAGCTTCCCCTGCGGCATGTGAAGGACGGGGGAGAGGGGTACTCGAGACGCGGCGTGTTGCCGCCCTCGATGTACTCGAGGACGGCCTCCAACGTGCGCTCGGGCACGCCCCACCACCGACGCCGGCCGACGGCGTTGAGCCTGCCGGAGGGCTCGACGCCGTTGGTGGCCTCGAGCTGCTCGGCGTGACGGCGGCGGAAGTAGGGCTCCCAGAGCGGGCTGTTGGGGACGTACCGTGGCCCCTCCCTCGCCGCACGCGGCAGGGACGAGTGGATGCGTGCGATCTCCGCACGCCGCGCCGCGCCGGTGGGTATCGGGGGCACCGGCACGCCGCCGGCGCTGATCCTCCACGCCCCGGGTACCCGCATGTCCGGCGGGACCGGGTACTCGGCCTCGAAAAGGAGGCGAGCCTCGCTCTCGTGAAGATGGCGGCGGCCGAAGCCGTTCGCCGCCGCGCCGTCGCCTGGGAAGCGCTCGGCCATGGGTGCTGGAGATGGCGAGAGAGAGGAGAGGGAGGAACGACGACGGTGAGAGAGAGGCGAGGGAGGAACGACGACGGCGAGAGAGTACGAGTCGCCGAGTGCTCTGGGGCGCGTCTTATATAGGCCGAGGCGCCGCCCGTGCGTGAGCCGCCGTGAGTACGCGTGGCGGGCGAGGGAGGGCGAGGGACGCGCGTCATCCGGTCTTCACTGCGCCGCTCGTGAGGCATCAATGGCGCAGGCTGACCGGCACGGCAGCGCGGCAGCTTTGGCATTGATTCGCCGCGGGAAACGAGGCGATGAGGACGACGAAGGGCCGAGAAGAGGGTAGAGTCGCTGACGCGGCGGGCCCGCGGCTGTTTCGCGCCAAAACAGTTCGCCCGGGCGCCCCCCAGCGTGCCGGGTTCGGCCTTGGTCCGCCGGCGCTGTTTTCGGCCCAAGCCGGCGAAAATCGGGCTCCTGGGGACGCGACTGGACCGATTTTTCGGCGCCGGCGCAAAAGAAAAACGCCTGGGAAGGCCTTCCTGGGGGCGCGGCTGGAGATGCCCTAAGTAGTAGTAACGAGAAGCGAAACTGAATTAACCCATATTGTGACGTCTTGGTATCGACAACATTTTTTTTGATTTTCTTAGGTGGTGGGCAGTAAACATGCATATTTTTTGACAGTGCATACGGATGATATGTTAGTTCGGCTGGCATCGTTTAATCCCTAAAATAAGTTGTGATTTTTAACTAGGGGAATACAACTGTTGTAAAAGTCAACCCATCAGACAATAATCGACTTGGAAAAACAAAAATATAAAATATAATTTTTTGATATTTTAACAAAAAAAATTATTCTGTGGCCAAGTTAACTAAGTGACTGCTCCCTTAGAATTATCTGTAACTACTCAAAAATTGGAAAGAAAAAATGAGCAATCATAGACTTGATGAGGGCAAATATAATCAGCCCCCAAAGCGATGTAGAAGTAACAAATCAGTTATACAAAATGATGTTTAGAAAACACCAATGCAAATAAGACGTACCAAAATGAGTATCCACATATGTATGGGCATTCAGTGCACACAAATCATTTGGGATATCCGTGATCAAGCTACGTTGCATTAATGGATTCATATAAATAAGATGTGTGTTACTACAATAAGATCTATAGTGAGCATCCGTGTGTTTCTGGAACATAGAGAGAGCATTAATATGTAGAGATCCAAATTGAGCATTCAGCATTTACTGGACACCGATAGTACACATATTCGGACCACACCTGCATACTGCATTTATGATACCCCATTGCAGGCATTATAAAGAATTCCCAGCCTCATGTACATCACCTTCATCCATCCATCCATCTCTGCAATACACGTGCTTCTCTGTCTATTTTTCTCCACCTCCCTCTCAGTGCTTCAGTACTTCAAGGCTTCTAGCTAGCCCTGCAGTAATGGTAGCAATGCCAAGGACTACCATCACTAGTAGAAAGCGGAGCTTTAAAACAGGTTCGTAAGGGCCTTTAGTGTCGGTTCCATAACCAGCACTAATTGGTGGGCACTAAAGGCCCCCCCTCTTTAGTACCGGTTCGGCACGAACCGGCGCTAAAGTGCCACCACGTGGCGTGAGCTCGCGCCCTGGTATGGGGGACCTTTAGTACCGGTTGGTGTTACCAACCGGTACTAAAGGTATTTTTTTGATTTTTTTAAAAAAAAATTGGAATTTTTTTTATTTTTTCAATTTTTAATTTTTCTGAATTATTTGGTGATTTAGTCTCTAATCACCTCTTTTAACTGCTCAAGTGTGGATCACTCATTCCAAATCATCTAACTTCTCGACCGGTCACCCATCCCTCTCACTACTCCAACCCAAGCACACTTAATTTTCAGGTTCTATTCTTCCTCGTTTCCAAGTCTGCACTTGTTGTTTTCCTGACAATAGTAAGATGCCAATCCTATTAACCCTCGGGAGTTTAGCTTGAGCATGAAGTCACACATTTCACTGTTTGAGTTTGAAACTATTATTCTAAAAAACAGTAATTATTTAGTAACACTAATATTTCTTGAATAAGTTTGACCATAGTTTGACCACAGTTTGACCATAGTTTGACCAGATTTGACCAAAATTCAAAAAATTGAAATAATTATTTAGTAACACTAATATTCTTGAATAATTATGTAGTAACATTAATACTTCTTGAATAAGTAGTTTGACCAGATTTAACAAAAAAATTTAAAAAAAACTTAAATTTGACCATATCTTTTTTTTCTTTTGGAATTTGAGAATTCTAGAAAATTGCAAACAAGCCTTGGGCGGTCTCCATCGGATGCGGATTTTCGTGCTGAATTTTTTGATATATTATACGTTTTTTTCCGACATCGTATGCAAAAGTTATAGTCGTTTTACATTTTCCCTACACTTTTTGCAAAACATGTCCAAATTTAAGTTTTAAAATTTTCCTAACTAGTAGATGTAGTAATATAACTACCTCTCGAAGGATTTTATTTTTTGAAGTTTTTATCATTTTCTTTTGATTTTTTCAGAACTGA
>NC_057812.1:12479771-12485675 GCF_018294505.1 Triticum aestivum | reverse complement strand
ATTACCCTATAGTGCCGGTTTGTGTCACAGACCGGTACTATAGGTCAGACCCCTTTAGTACCGGTTCGTGGCACAAACCGGTACTAAAGGACAAACCGGTATTAAAGGTTAGCCCTTTAGTACCGGTTTGTGACACGAACCGGTACTAAAGGTGATCGTGGGGCCCCGGCCTGACGCCAGCTTGCGATCACCCCTTTAGTACCGGTTCGTGCCACGAACTGGTAGTAAAGGTTCAACATGAACCGGCATTAATGCATAGCCGTTCGAACCGGCACTAATGGTACCATTAGTGCCGGCTCAAATTCAAACCGGCACTAATGTGCTTCACGTTTGACCCTTTTTCTACTAGTGCATCGTCCTCTCCACCATCATCTTCTTCCTTTTTTCCGCTCATGCTAGTGGCTCTGTGTAGGATCGGAAGTATGTCTAGAGGGGGGGTGATTAGACTACTTGACCAAATAAAAATCTAGCCTTTTCCCAATTTTAGTTCTTAGCAGATTTTAGCAACTTAGCACAAGTCAAGCAATCAACCTACACATGCAATTCTAAGAGTATAGCAGCGAAATGTAAAACAATTGCATATGAAGGTAAATGGAGGAGATTTAGGGAGCAAACACAATGTTGACACGGATATTTTTTATCCGTGGTTCCGATAGGTGGTGCTATCGTACATCAACGTTGATGGAGACTTCAACCCACGAAGGGTAACGGTTGCGCGACTCTACGGAGGGCTCCACCCACGAAGGGTCCACGAAGAAGCAACCTTGTCTATCCCACCATGACCGTCGCCCACGAAGGACTTGCCTCACTAGGGTAGATCTTCATGAAGTAGGCGATCTCATTGCCCTTACAAACTCCTTGGTTGAACTCCACAATCTTGTCGGAGGCTCCCAAGTGACACCTAGCCAATCTAGGAGACACCACTCTCCAAGAAGTAACAAATGGTGTGTTGATGATGAAATCCTTGCTCTTGTGCTTCAAATGATAGTCTCCCCAACACTCAACTCTCTCTCAAAGGATTGGATTTGGTAGAAAGAAGATTTGAGTGGAAAACAACTTGGGGAAGGCTAGAGATCAAGATTTATGTTGTTGGAATGGAATATCTTGACCTCAACACAAGTGTAGGTGGTTCTTTCTCAGAAAATATGTATTGGAAGTGTAGGCATGTTCTGATGGCTCTCTCCACGAATGAAGAGTGGGTGGAGGGGTATATATAGCCTCCACACAAAATCTAACCATTACACACAAATCACCAAACTCGGTGGGACCGATTCAAAGAACTCGGTCAGACCGATTTGGTTCATAATGTGACCGTTAGGTGTTTTGGTGGGACCGCCACGTCAACTCGGTGGGACCGATTTCATTAGGGTTAGGGCATAACGTAATCTCGGTGAGACCGATTACACAAACTCGGTGAGACCGATTTTGGTAATAGACTAACAGAGAGTTGGTTAGGCAAACTCGGTGGGACCGATTCGCTCATCTCGGTTGGACCGAAACGTTACGAAAAGGAAACAGGGTGTTTGCATTGCAATCTCGGTGGGACCGATCGCTCATCTTGGTTTGACCGAAACATTATGAAGGGAAACAGAGAGGTTGCAATCCCATCTCGGTGAGACCGAGATCCTTATCAGTGAGACCGAAAAGACTTGGGTTTCTGGCAATGGCTATGTCAACTGAACTCGGTGGCTCCGGATAGAAAGAATCGGTGGGGCCGACTTGGACTTTTAGGTTTGGGACATATGTGGATATGAGAAAGTAGTGGAGGGTTTTGGAGCATATCACTAAGCATTTTGAGCAAGCACCTCATTAAGCAACACCTCATCCCTTCTTAATAGTATTGGCTTTTCCTATAGACTCAATGTGATCTTGGATCACAAAAATAGAAAATGTAGAGTCTTGTGCTTTGAGCTTGAGCCAATATTTTGTCCTTAGCATTTTGAAGGGTCCATTTTCTAATCCATGCCATGCCAACCATTGAGCTTACCTGAAAAATTCATCTTGGAATAGCATTAGCTCAATGAGCTATATGTTGTTAGGAATTACCAAAACCACCTAGGGATAGTTGCACTTTCACTCTGATACTGGCAAGCCCAAGGCGACCAAGCTCATGGTGGAAGCATGCAAGAAGGCCTTGATCAACAACCCCTACAACGAATCTGTCACGCAAGAATTCTGTTCGTCCACCCTTCAGTCGGACAATCGAAGTGCCGAGGCTAAGGACCTCCGTGACTTAGTGCTCGTCACTGTCGACATCTTTAAGAGCTGTATCACTGCCGCTAGTGGTAAGGTCAAGCAAAAGCTTCAAGATGCCAAGAAGGGAACAGTGGCAATGCACATTCTCAGTTATTGTGAGGTGGAGTATGAAGATGTGGTGAGACGCCTCAACGTATGACACGGCCTGATCAAGGACTACCAAGGTGACAAGAGTGGGCAGCAGTTCTTGCATCCGCCCGACTGTGTGGATATGAAATACGGCCCTATCGTCATGTGTTGGTACCAGCTTCTAGATATGCCTGGTGCGGAGGCGCTCATCAAAGAAAATGATGAGTTGGTCATGCTTGTCATCCTCAACAACGCCTTGCTAATATCATAGGATGTCCGTGATTAATTTATTTGTTGTCGCATCAGTTATTTGAAATAATAATCATAAACCTTGTTGTGGCATAAATTTATTCGGATTTTGTGTTATTAACTTACTATATATGCACATGGATGGCTGTGAACAACTTATTTATTGAACCGAGTATTCAAGAAGGGATACTTGTAAAAGACCAGCTGGATAATTGGAAATATGATTGTCGCTCGCTTGTCTTTTCTGCTTCAAGGGATACAACAATGCCACTGGTTCACTCCTTGTGTAATCTAACTTTAATTTGGGTTAGAAAACCTAATTTTAACAGAAGAAGAAGAAGGTCTTCTGACTGGTGATTCACCAAAACAGACTGAATAAAAGGGAAATGTTATAAAGGAATGGGTCTTCTCCATGAGTAGTCATGTGTCAAGCGTGGATCAATACTACTAGTGGCAGGAGTCCATCTATTGTTCGATTGCTGTTCTTTCCCGTGTCATGACAGCAACATATCCGCCGAAGTTTGTCTGTTGAGCACAGAGACATGATTGCTGTTGTGAATAAAAGGGTATTGTTCAAGGCCTTGATGGTGCAAAGACCTAAGAGAAACATGTACTTTGACCTGCAGGAGCCAACAGGTCGTTACATGCACGCATCCATGCATACTCATGTCCATCCATGGTCGGTGCTGGCGCTGAAACACCCTCTTGCAAGTATTCATACATGATAACATTAGTAGTTTCATGGTCGTATGCACACGTAAGCAAGATCATGAAAACGCAGAATATCTTTGACTCGATCACAGGATGAAAAACTCGTTAGGTTATCTATTGGCACATACTCTCACCATGAAAAAAAACAATATATGGACATCCAAAGAGAAAAAGGGTGGCAGGCAGGATGTTTTTTTCTAGATCATTCATTGCTCAAAACTGTTTGTGGTTTCAAAATGCGGCTTGACAATAGTTGTAAGGAAATCTCTTTGTTTGTGATTTCAAAATGCGGCTTGACAATAGTTGTAAGGAAATCTCTTTTTTAGTTGACTTGGACATTTGATCTAGGATGTTGATTTTAATTTTATCACATGGATAACACATTGGTTGCACCTTCTACAGATTATGTGCTTTCATACATTTAGATTGTAACCAGAGACTAAATTATGTGCATCTGGAAGAACTCTTAAAATGAATACAAATATGAAATCTGTAGAACGAGGGATGAGAACAGAAATGGAAATTAGACATATTAATGCAAGGTTATGTAAAACAGCTATATCTATACATATACTGAACCCTTCTTTGTTCTTCAAGGGCATAAAATGAACAATGATCATTTAAACCATGATCAAGTTGAGTTGCATTAATGAAGCTACATTAGACATATTAATATTCCCCGCAATAAAAAGTAGACATATTGATACAAATGAAATGTTGCATTCACCAGCCTATAGAAGCTAGAAGTGTATTAATACGAGAAGATCTAAAGTGAGCGTTAACATATTTGTGAATAGAGAGGGCACTAAGACCAGTATATCCAACAGGAGGATCAACATATTTGTGTGGAGATAAAACACTAACAATTTGTATATCTATAGCCAAGATGCATATGGCATTGATGAACCACCAATACATATGTGCATACAAAGAAAAATAATCATTTTTTATATCCATGATCAAGCTGTGTTGCATTAATGACATGTGTTGTAGATTTACGAATACCAGTTCCAAGTGAATATGCACGACCAGATTAATTTCAGTTTAGTAGTCGTACCTGTATTTAAGCAAGATCATGGAAAACTCACAATGTCTTTCACTCGCAACATGAGAAACTTGTACGGTTATATATCGGCACACACATACACCTGAAAAAAAATATGTGGATATCCAACGAGTAAAAGGGAGGATGTGGGAGGATGAAAAATCCTTTTGTATTATTTAAGAGATGAATTTACCGGTGGTCCCTAAATTTGGCTTGCGCGTTCATTTTCATGCCTAAAGTTGGAAATCGATTTCTGGTACAGCCAGTTGGCTAATACGGTGCATTTCTCACATGTAACCGCTAACTTTGCCTACATGGCACTGTATCTTCATGGATCCCACTTGTAAGTTATGCGACATCCACTCTCGCTGCAGGTGATGACGAACTCCACATCAAGTAAACCCACGCCTCCCGCCGTGGAGGAGGGGATTGCGAAGCCAAATAACATAGGTGGTGGCGACAACACGGTCAGGCTGGACTAGCGCCAGCTCATAGGAGATAGGGTGCTTTTGTTCAGCATCCGTGTGTTTTTGCTAGCTCCGAACATGCACCAAGAAACACATCAGGATGACTTGTACACCACCTCGGAACTCTTGTCACTGGCCAATGACATGCCGGTCCTCAGACCGCTCACCATCACATCGATACGACCCCACCTTCAGCACTTCTTGCACCTCCGTTGCCACAACAATTATGACGGGCTTAGGCTCGAGCACCGCCTTAGTCCGGTAACAGTCGGAAATTTAAACTCTCAAATTTCTCACGGTAGGAGAGTCACACCGGCGAAATCCTAACTCTTCATTCAGAATAGAAGAACTGTGTCTTTGTTGCTGTGGAACTCGACTGTACTTCAAGAGATTTCCACAGTCCTCACTCTAAGAAATAGGTAGCTTGAGCATCACTTCGGAAATATGCATACGTATGACCTAGACCCGCCTTAACAGTACGGTGTTCCCTATGAATCAATATAAGCAAAAGGAAACTACGGGAACAAAATCTTCACGTTCCAATTCGTCACTTCAATTTCTTAGGGCATACCAATTTATTCAATCTAAACATACATTTTTAGGGGTCGTCTTGCATGGTTAAACAAAATCTTCAGTGACTTTTCTCCTATGTATACACTCACAAAGACATTAGTCTCTTAACCCATTTGTCTTTAATACTCCATAACCACAAAGGAGGCACTAGATGTACTTACACCATCGATGTGATGCACACCGAAAAGAATGCCGCAGAGTCCTTTTTCCGCACGATCCTCAATATTCCTGACAAGACGAAGGATAACGTTAAAGCTAGAGCCGATCAACAGAGAATTTGTGATAGACCACGTCTAAACATGAAGCCTCCCACATGCGGTCGAAGAAACTGGTTCAAGCCAGATGCTGACTTTGTTCGTAAACCGCTAGAAAAGAAGGAATGCTTATCTGACTCAAACTCATTTTGAATTTCACTGATGGTTATGCATATAATATAGGTAAGGGAGTCAATCTTTCGACGGGCAGAATGAACGGGCTCAAGACTCATGACTACCATGTATGGATTGAGCGGATAATGCCGGTGATGGTTCGAGG
>NC_057812.1:12464390-12479761 GCF_018294505.1 Triticum aestivum | reverse complement strand
TATGTCCCCAAGCATGTATGGCGAATGCTTGCCGAGCTAAGCCGTTTCATCCGCATGCTCTGTGCTAAAGAATTAAGTAAAGACGTGATTGAACAATTGTGTAAGAAGGTACCGGAGTTCATAGTCAAGCTAGAGAAGATCTTTCCGCCAGGCTTCTTTACTTCGATGACACATCTCATTTTGCACCTCGTGAACAAGGTATTGTTGGGGGGCCTATGCAGAATTGTTGGCAGTACGGCCCTGACAGAGAGTACAAGCATCTCAAATAGAAATGTGGAAATAAAGCTAAGATTGAAGCTTCCATAGCTGGGGCAGTTATCCTAGAGGAGGTGTCAGACCTCAAGACATCGTACTATCCAGACCACATTCCCCATCTGCATAATAAGGTGCCTCGATACAATATAGAAGAGCCCAAGTATGAACCCAAGCTCCATCTATTCAGCGGGCAAGGTGGCAGGGCTGGGGCCCCTAAACCTTATAACATGCTGAGGGAGTCCTGGATTAGGGGGTATCCGGACAGTCGGACTATAACCTTTGGCCGGACTGTTGGACTATGAAGATACAAGATTGAAGACTTCGTCCCGTGTCCGGATGGGACTCTCCTTGGCGTGGAAGGCAAGCTTGGCAATACGGATATGTAGATCTCCTTCCTTGTAACCAACTCTGTGTAACCCTAACCCCCTCCGTGTCTATATAAACCGGAGGGTTTAGTCCGTAGGACATATACAACAACAATCATACCATAGGCTAGCTTCTAGGGTTTAGCCTCTCTGATCTCGTGATAGATCAACTCTTGTACTACCCATATCATCAATATTAATCAAGCAGGAGTAGGGTTTTACCTCCATCGAGAGGGCCTGAAGCTAGGTAAAAACATCGTGTCCCTTGTCTCCTGTTACCATCCGCCTAGACGCATAGTTCGGGACCCCCTACCTGAGATCCGCCGGTTTTGACACCGACATTGGTGCTTTCATTGAGAGTTCCTCTGTGTCGTCGTCGTTAGGCTTGATGGATCCTTCGATCATCGTTAGCGATGCAGCCCGGGGTGAGACTTTTCTCCCCGGACAGATTTTTGTATTCGACAGCTTTGCACTGCGAGCCAATTCGCTTGGCCATCTAGAGCAGATTGAAAGTTACGCCCCTGGCCACCAGGTCAAGTTTGGAAGCTTAAACTACACTACCGACATCCGCGGAGACTTGATCTTCGACGGATTCGAGCCTCGGCCGAGTGCGTCGCACTGTCACGGCGGGCATGATTTAGCTCTGCCGCCGAACAGTGTTCAGGAGACCGCACCTGCTACTGCTCCGACCTTCAATTCGGAGCCAATTGCGCCATCCGTGGGCGGGTTGTTGGACCCCGCCACGGACGCTGCAGCCTCAACGGGAATCGAGCCGAACACCAGCCTTACCCTTCACGAGGCCCGTGACTCCAAATTGCCGGACTCTCCTCCAGACTCTGAGCCACCCGTGCCCCTGCCAATCGAATCCGATTGGGCGCCGATCATGGAGTTCACCGCCGCGGATATCTTTCAGCACTCGCCCTTCGGCGACATACTGAATTCACTAAGGTTTCTCTCCTTGTCAGGAGAGTCCTGGCCGGATTATGACCGGCAGGATTGGGATGTGGATGACGAAGAAATTCGACGCCGACCCACCAACCACTTCGTAGCCACTGTCGATGATTTGACCGACATGCTCGACTTCGACTCCGAAGACATCGACGGTATGGACGACGATGTAGGAGATGAACAAGAACCACCGCCTATAGGGCACTAGACAACCACCTCATCATATGATATATATATATATATATATATATATATATATATGGTTGACACACCCAAAGAAGGCAATGGCGACGGAACAGCGGGGGATGACCCCTCCAAGAAGCAACCTAAGCGTCGGCGTCAGCGGCGCCGCTCTAAGTCTCGCCAAAGCAAAAACGGTGATACCGACACAGGAGATAATAACACCCTGGACAGTGCCAAAGACAACTCCCTCCAGCAAGATTTAGCGCAGGAGGATGGAGAAGCCAGCCCTCCTGAGAGAGCGGCAGATAGAGAGGTAGAGGATGATAATTACATGCCTCCCTCCGAAGACGAGGCAAGCCTCGACGACGATGAATTTATCGTGCCTGAGGATCCCGTCGAGCAAGAGCGCTTCAAGCGCCGGCTTATGGCCACGGCGAATAGCCTTAAGAAAAATCAGCAGTAGCTTCGAGCTGATCAAGATCTGCTAGCTGACAGATGGACAGAAGTCCTTGCGGCCGAGGAATATGAACTCGAACACCCCTCCAAAAGTTACCCAAAGCGCAGGTTGGTACCCCGATTGGAGGAGGAAGCATTAAAACCTACATCTCCAGTGTATGACGCGGCTGATCGGCCACCTCGTGGCCGCGACAGAGAGGCTTCTCGGCCCACAGCTCAAGCCGCACCCCAGCGTCACTCAAAAAATACCAAGGCTCGGGGAAATGCGCTAGATCTGCGAGACATATTGGAGGACAAAGCAAAGCAAGCAAGATCGATCTACGGATCGCGAGGGCGCCCCACCACACGAGACGATAACCGTCACGCCGGATACAGTAAAGGTAAATCCGGCCGGGCCGAACACAGCAGACAAAACTCATTTGAGCTGCATCGTGATATAGCCCAGTACAGAGGCGCCGCACACCCGCTGTGCTTCACAGATGAAGTAATGGATCATCAAATCCCAGAGGGTTTCAAACCAGGCGGTATGGATTGAGGACTATCTCCTTCATATCCACATGGCCCGTGGCGACGATCTACACGCCATCAAATACCTCCCACTCAAGCTTAAAGGACCAGCTCGGCATTGGCTCAAGAGCTTGCCAGCAGAATCCATTGGTTGTTGGGAAGATCTGGAAGCCGCATTCCTCGACAACTTCCAGGGCACTTATGTGCGACCACCAGACGCTGATGACTTGAACCACATAATTCAACAGCCAGATGAATCGGCCAGGAAATTCTGGACACGGTTCCTAACCAAGATAAATTAAATCGTCGACTGTCCGGATGCAGAGGCCCTAACAACTTTCAAGCATAACATCTGCGACAAGTGGCTTGCCCGACTACTTGGCCAGGAAAAGCCGAAATCTATGGCAGCCCTCACGACACTCATGACCCGCTTTTGCGCGGGAGAAGACAGCTGGCTGGCTCGCAGCAATAACATATCAAAGAGCCCTGGTACTTCGAATACCAAGGACAGCAATGGCAGGTCACGTCGCAACAAACTCAAGCGCCGCATTAACAACGACAATACTGAGGATACGGCAGTTAATGCCGGATTCAGAGGCTCTAAGCACGGTCAGCAGAAAAAGCCATTCAAAAGAAGCACTCCGGGCCCGTCCAGTTTGGACCGTATACTCGATCGCTCGTGCCAAATACACGGCACCCCCGACAAGCTAGCCAACCACACCAACAGGGATTGTTGGATGTTCAAGCAGGCCGGCAAGTTAAATGCCGAAAACAAAGACAAGGGGCTACATAGCAATGACGAGGAGGAGCCCCGACTGCCAAACAACGGAGGACAAAAGGGGTTCCGCCCCACAAGTGCGGACGGTGAACATGATATATGCAACCCACATCCCCAAGAAGGAGCGGAAGCATGCGTTAAGGGACGTATACGCGTTAGAGCCAGTCGCCCCAAAGTTCAACCCATGGTCCTCCTGTCCGATCACTTCGCAGGGACCATGCCACTAGCATCCGTCATGGCGGATTTTCCGCATTGGTCTTAGACCCAATCATCGACGGATTTCACCTCACTCGAGTCCTTATGGATGGCGGCAGCAGCCTGTACCTGCTTTATCAGGACACAGTGCACAAAATGGGTATGGATCCCTCAAGGATTAAACCCACAAAAACGACATTTAAAGGCGTCATACCAAGTGTAGAGGCCCATTGCACAGGCTCAGTCATACTAGAAGTGGTCTTCGGATCCTCAGATAATTTCCGAAGCGAGGAGTTAATCTTCGACATAGTCCCGTTCCGCAGTGGCTATCATGCACTGCTCGGGAGAACCACATTTGCAAAATGCGGTGCCGCACTATGCATACCTCAGGCTCAAGATGCCAGAACCTCGGGGGGTCATCACAGTCAATGGAAACATAGAACGCTCCCTCCGAACGGAGGAGCACACTGCGGCCCTCGCAGCAGAAGCACAAAGCAGCCTCTCAAGGCAATTCTCCAGTCCGGCAATCAAATGTCCGGACGCCGTCAAGAGCGCTCGGAGTAATCTGCAACAAGACCGCCTGGCACGTTCCGAACAAGCGTAGCAATGCAGGCCCAACCCCAGCCCCAGCCAAACGGCGAAATCCGTGCCACGCGTACATAATTACGCTCTGAAAATACCATGGGCATAGGGGGAGGGGCACGACCACGGCACTCCCCAAAATGCGGCTCAACCGCACTAGGGGCTTCCTACTTTATTATTTTTTCTCACTTTGAGGACCTTACTCTCTGGAAGCCTTGTCCGGCAGTATAATTGCCGAACACACGATACAAGAACCAGGGGGCGGAAAGCTACGTCGCATCATGGAAGCCTTGTCCCGTATATAAAGGAGCAAGGGGGGGTGCGGCCGGCCATAGGAGGAGGCGCGCCGGAGGAGTCCTACTCCCAAGGACCCCCCTTTCCTAGTTGGATTAGGACTTGGGAGGGGGAAGGAGTGGAGGAGAAGCAAGGAAGGGGGGGGGCGCCGCCCCCCTCTCCTTGTCCTATTCGGACTAGGGGGGAGGGGCGCGCGGCCAGCCCTTGCCTCCTCTCCTCTCTTCCACCTAGGCCCACTAAGGCCCATTAAGTTACCGTGGGGTTTCGGTAACCTCCCGGTACTCCGGTAAAATCCCGATTTCACTCGGAACACTTCTGATATCCAAACATAGGCTTCCAATATATCAATCTTCATGTCTCGACCATTTCGAGACTCCTCGTCATGTCCGTGATCACATCCGGGACTCCGAACAACCTTCGGTACATCAAAACATATAAACTCATAATATAACTGTCATCGAAACCTTAAGCGTGCGGACCCTACAGGTTCGACAACTATGTAGACATGACCGAGACATGTCTCCGGTCAATAACCAATAGCGGAACCTGGATGCTCATATTGGCTCCTACATATTCTACGAAGATCTTTATCGGTCAGACCGCATAACAACATACGTTGTTCCCTTTGTCATCGGTATGTTACTTGCTCGAGATTCGATCGTCGGTATCTCAATACCTAGTTCAATCTCGTTACCGGCAAGTCTCTTTACTCGTCCCATAATACATCATCCCGCAACTAACTCATTAGTTGCAATGCTTGCAAGGCTTAAGTGATGTGCATTACCGAGAGGGCCCAGAGATACCTCTCTGACAATCGGAGTGACAAATCCTAATCTCGAAATACGCCAACCCAACATGTACCTTTGGAGACACCTATAGAGCTCCTTTATAATCACCCAGTTACGTTGTGACGTTTGGTAGCACACAAAGTGTTACTCTGGTAAACGGGAGTTGCATAATCTCATAGTCATAGGAACATGTATAAGTCATGAAGAAAGCAATAGCAACATACTAAATGATCCGGTGCTAAGCTAACGGAATGGGTCGTGTCAATCACATCATTCTCCTAATGATGTGATCCCGTTAATCAAATGACAACTCATGTCTATGGCTAGGAAACATAACCATCTTTGATCAACAAGCTAGTCAAGTAGAGGCATACTAGTGACACTTTGTTTGTCTATGTATTCACACATGTATTATGTTTTCGGTTAATACAATTCTAGCATGAATAATAAACATTTATCATGATATAAGGAAATAAATAATAACTTTATTATTGCCTCTAGGGCATATTTCCTTCAAGGACATCATTCTTCTAGACCTCACTATCTAGAATAGAAAACAAATATCTTTGATGCGCCGAACGATGTAAAGAGGCCATGGTATGCACTACTGCAGGATGGTCCAAACGCGACAGTCTAATCATAGACCTTTGACGAAACTGTGTGTGATGCATTAATCACAAACGGTGATGTAAGAAAACCGTCAAAAAAGATGCAAAACGTTTGCCATGGAGGATACATCAAACACGGTCATACTACAGTTGCGTGTGCGATGCGTGGCATACAGTTCACTCCAATGAACTATTTGTCATGACGCCTAAAAACAGAAACGGGTAGCCAGTGAATGTGTCTGCCATATACGGCATATAGTTCACTCAGATGAACTGTTTGTGATTAGGCAACACAATAGAAACGGTCAGCCAGATCAAGGTGTGTGCCATATACAGTATACAGTTCACTCGAATGAACTATTTGCGTTGAGCAGAGAGAATAGAAAGAGTTGAACTTAACAACATCTGTGTGGTACGTGTGCGATGTGATTGCATACAGAACAACAACATATATACTAATAAGGACATGATTTCACAATCAAATTAAACATCCAATTACATAGTTGCCTAGTACACACATGACATTTCCACACGCCAAAGTAAACTATTGCATGCATAATTAATTAGGATAAACCATCATCTGATCATCATCTACTTCTTCTTGTGTCGCTTGCTGCCACTGCTCTACTAGGATAAACAGAACAATATTCTTTACTATGAATAGTGTGCTCTGTTGGGCACACAAGTATATGGATCATAGCCTTGGGTGAGCAATGTGTACACACGCGTCATGCTAGCTCAATGTTCCTTCTGTGCTAAGTTTCCATTGATTGGTGGCGTTTTATGAACACGCCACCCTTTCCTCATTTGTTTCCCGCCGCCACTGTTACTTCTCCAACATATCTACTTTTCCCAACGCTTTTCCTCTTGTTTTGGACTCTAATTTGCATGATTTGAATGAAACTAACCCCGGACTGATGCTGTTTTCAGCAGAACTACCATGGTGTTGTTTTTGTGCAGAAATAGAAGTTTTAGGAATGGAACGAAACTTTGCAAGGATTTTTTATATCAATATAGAGAATTTTTGGAGCCATGAACCACCGGAGGGGGGGGGGCACCTGGGTGGGCACAACCCACCAAGGCGTGCCCCCTCCAAGCGCGCCTAGGTGGGTTGTCCCCACCTGGTGGCCCCGCAGACCCTAAAACCGACGCTATAAAATCATATTTTTCCAGAAAAATCAGGGTGATGTGATGTAGAGATGTGGCAAAGAGCTGCTGAGGCTGATCATCATAGATAACTCCTCATATTCCTTTGTTAGCCCTTCTGAAACCGACGTAAACTCTGTTTTGTTAGAGCAATCGTTGATGGCTTTGGTTGTTTTCGCAATGCAATCAGGCAGGTCGTAGGGCGTCGGACCTTCATTGCCTTTACGAACCTCAAAGTTCTGGATGATATCATGGCAGATTTCGGGGGTGCTCACCATGCCACCGTAGTCCACTCGGCAGAACCCAAGGGCGCGAGTCGTGATCTTGCGCTTGGTGGCACCATGGATCAAGTTCTCAACCTTGGCCATCACGGCCGTGGCTTGGGGCTTCATGGTGTCGACGGCCACGAGAGCTAGGATGCGGCAGTCCTTCACGTTGATGCTTCGTTTGTCTGACTGGAGCGTTGATACACAAAAGTCATATGTGGAGCGCACCTTGAAGAAGTCACTCGAGACATTCTTGCATGCTTCCAACGTGATGCCTGACGACATGGGCTTGGTGTCGGAAGCTTGAACGGTGATGGCCATGGAAAGGAGAATGATGACAATTCCAGTGAATGCTAAGGAGGTGGTTTGCACCATTTCCATTGCTGCCAGGCTTGCTACAAAAATATATTGTAACTGAGGGAGACGATGAATGGATCAAATGGAACTGCAGTGCAGAGATGGATGGGTTGAGGTGGAGTACATAGCTATGATTATGGCTTATATATACTATATAGTGCACTGAGTAGGGGTTTCCAAATGCAATATGCCCCATGAATATCCAAATGATCAATGTTTAACTCTTTGCACATATACCTCGATGGAGAATTGGATTTCCTCCTATTTAATCATGGGCAGTATTATTTAATATAGTGTCTCCTGGATGCCATTTTTAATGTAAACTTAAAGGTGTTCCGGGTTAATAATGATGCATGTGTATCGTATATATCCATCATGCAAGCATATCCTAAATGGGTGTAAGCAATTACATGTATTTACGAAGGGGCGTGGGTTTCCAATTATCTTGAATTTTACCGATTAACATGGTAATTTCTAGGGAGTGCCTAATTAGTACTTCCTCCGTCTCAAAATAAGTGTCTCAACTTTGTATTAACTTTAGTACGAACTTGTACTAAGCTTGAGATACTTATTTTGGGACGGAGGGAGTAGAAGTATAGGTATAGATAGATAGAGATATAGATATAAAGATAGATAGATAGATAGATAGATAGATAGGTGTAGATGTAAATATACATATATAGTATACATATAGATAGGTATAGATATAGAGATAGAGATAGAGATAGGGATGAAGATAGAGATAGATATAGATAGATAGATAAACGTAGAAGATAGATAGATTATCAAGTGCAAAATGCGCATAATCTTCCTTTAATGTCCCAAATCCATTTTATGATATGGGGAAATAACGTGAGATTCACTCTAGAAATACATAAAACAAGAACACACTCATGCCACACGTATTAATACTAGCACACCCAAAATGTGGATCTACATATTGTTGGAATTTTGCTAGTAGGCCTTTGGCCCAAAGCCCAACTAAAATTCTGAAATTCTCTTGGCCCATTCATGCACACATGTGAGTGGAGTGAGTGAGACTAAAGTTTAGTCCCACCCCGGAAGTTGAGAGAGAGTTGCACCCCTTTATAAGGTGAGCTATTCTACCACTTGTATGAGCATGAGAAGAGGAGACCTACACGCGTGCCGCGCCGCGCCGCACCGCGGGTTGCGGGATTGAGCCGAGGACAGAGCTATGCACGTTGTCCCATGACCTACCCGGGGTTAGTTTAATCTCTGCTATGGATGTCATGATCTATTTCCTATTTATTCGGATTAAATCTCGTATTTTGCTGCGCATTTGAAGCTGCCTGCCTTTAAAGGGGCGCAATATAAGAGGTGGTGCACGATAGCAGTCTACTGGTTTCAGACTATGGGCTGCTATGACGCCACCAAGGGCAAGCCTGAGGGCGATCTTAATCCAGCACAGCTGGAAGCTTTTGAGAAGATCGATTTGTATATGTCATTTGACAACAGCAAGGACATGTGGGCTACGCTCGAGGCCAAGTTTGGTGCCTCGGACGCCGGCGGCGAGTTGTACGTCATGGAGCAATTCTATGACTACAAAATGACTGATGAGCGCCCTGTTGTACAGCAGGCTAATGAGATACAGTCGCTCGCAAAAGAACTTGATTACTTCAAGTGTGTGTTGCCGGAGGCATCATTGCCAAGCTTCCACCTTCATGGAACAATTTTGCTACTTCCCTGAAACACAAGAGACAGGAGTTTTCCGTTGCGGATCTCATTGGTACTCTTGATGTTGAAGAGAAGGCGAGAGCAAAGGACACACATGCTCGAGTTGCTGAGGGAGGTTCTAGTGCCCACATGGTACAGAAGAAGAACTTCCAGCCCAACAAGTTCAAAAACAACAAGAACAAAACTCAGGGCAAAGGTAAGTTTGATACAAAGAACAAGCTATCACATTCTACCAACTTCAAGAAGAATTCTCATAAGAAGGGGAAGGGACTTTGCCATGTTTGCGGTGATCCTAATCACTGGGCTCCGAAGTGTCCTAACCGTTTTGAGGAGCGCGAACATGACAAGAGCGGCAAGTCCGCTAATGTTGTCATCGGTGATACTGATATGAAGGAATCAGGGTACAATATTTTTCCTACCATCCTTTCAGTATTTCAATCCCTTGATTGGTTAATTGACACCGGTGCCAATGTACATGTTTGTGCTGACGCCTCCATGTTTTCTTCTTACCAGGCCACTGGGACTTCTCCCGTGCTGATGGGGAACGGGTCACATGCCATCGTTTGAGGTGTTGGTACGGTCGATCTGAAGTTTACTTCGGGGAAGACCGTGCGTCTGAAGAACGTTCATCATGTGCCGTCCATCAATAAAAATCTCGTTAGCGGTTCCCATTGATGTCGAGATGGTTTTAAGTTGGTTTTCGAATCCAATAAAGTTGTAATTTCTAAGTATGGACAATTTGTTGGAAAAGGCTATGAGAGCGGAGGCTTGTTCCGCCTGTCTTTGTCAGATATTTGCACTAAAGTTATTAATAATGTTTGCCACAACAATGAGTCGGATATTTGGCATTCACGACTTTGTCACATTAACTTTGGTTGCATGACGCGGCTAGCCAATATGAATTTAATTCCGAAAATCTCTACTGTCAAAGGCTCTAAGTGCCAAGTATGTGTGCAAGGTAAGCAACCTCGCAAGTCCCATAAGACTACAGAGGCAAGAGACTTGGCACCACTAGAGCTTATACGTTCTGATCTTTGTGAGATGAATGTCGTGTTGATAAAAGGTGGAAAAAGATACTTCATGACGTTGATTGATGACTCCACTAGATATTGTTGTTGGAAATATGACCTAGAGGCAATAATAAATTAGTTATTATAATATTTCCTTGTTCATGATAATTGTTTATTATCCATGCTAGAATTGTATTGGTAGGAAACTCAGATACATGTGTGGATACATAGACAACACCATGTCCCTAGTAAGCCTCTAGTTGACTAGCTCGTTGATCAATAGATGGTTACGGTTTCCTGACCATGGACATTGGATGTCGTTGATAACGGGATCACATCATTAGGAGAATGATGTGATGGACAAGACCCAATCCTAAGCCTAGCACAAGATCATGTAGTTCGTATGCTAAAGCTTTTTAATGTCAAGTATCATTTCCTTAGACCATGAGATTGTGCAACTCCCGGATACCGTAGGAGTGATTTGGGTGTGCCAAACGTCACAACGTAACTAGGTGGCTATAAAGGTACATTACAGGTATCTCCGAAAGTGTCTGTTGGGTTGGCACGAATCCAGACTGGGATTTGTCACTCCGTGTAAATGGAGAGGTATCTCTGGGCCCACTCGGTAGGACATCATCATAATGTGCACAATGTGATCAAGGAGTTGATCACGGGATGATGTGTTACGGAACGAGTAAAGAGACTTGCCGGTAACGAGATTGAACAAGGTATCGGGATACCGGCGATCGAATCTCGGGCAAGTATCGTACCGATGGACAAAGGGAATTGTATACGGGATTGATTAAGTCCTTGACATCGTGGTTCATCCGATGAGATCATCGTGGAACATGTGGGAACCAACATGGGTATCCAGATCCCGCTGTTGGTTATTGGCCGGAGAGTCGTCCCGGTCATGTCTACGTGTCTCCCGAACCCGTAGGGTCTACACACTTAAGGTTCGGTGACGCTAGGGTTATAGAGATATTAGTATGTGGTAACCCGAAAGTTGTTCGGAGTCCCGGATGAGATCCCGGACGTCACGAGGAGTTCCGGAATGGTCCGGAGGTAAAGATTTATATATGGGAAGTCTTGTTTTGGTCGCCGGAAAAGTTTCGCGCATTATCGGTATTGTACCGGGAGTGCCGAAAGGGGTCCGGGGGTCCACCAAGGGGGTCCACCTGCCCCGGGGGGCCACATGGGCTGTAGGGGTGTGCGCCTTGGCCTATATGTGCCAAGGGCACCAGCCCCAAGAGGCCCATGCGCCAAGAGATAAGGGAAAGGAAGAGTCCTAAAAGGGGAAGGCACCTCCTAGGTGCCTTGGGGAGGAAGGACTCCTCCCTGGCCGCACCCTTCCTTGGAGGAAGGGCCAAGGCTGCGCCCCCCCTCTCTTGGCCCTATATATAGTGGGGGGAAGGGAGGGCAGCCTCATCTAAGCCCTGGCGCCTCCCTCTCCCTCCCATGACACATCTCCCTCCTCCCGCAGCGCTTGGCAAAGCCCTGTTGGAATCCCGCTACTTTCACCACCACGCCGTCGTGCTGCTGGATCTCCATCAACCTCTCCTCCCCCCCTTGCTGGATCAAGAAGGAGGAGAGGTCGCTGCTCCGTACGTGTGTTGAACGCGGAGGTGCCGTCCGTTCGGCGCTAGGATCATCGGTGATTTGGATCACGACGAGTACGACTCCATCAACCCCGTTCTCTTGAACGCTTCCGCGCGCGATCTACAAGGGTATGTAGATCCACTCCTCCCTCGTTGTGAGATGACTCCATAGATTGATCTTGGTGACACGTAGGAAAATTTTGAATTATTGCTACGTTCCTCAACAATTGTTATGTGTATCTTCTGAAATCAAAATATGAGGCTTTTACTTTCCTCAAAAACTATAAAGCTGAGGCAGAGAACCAACTTGATCGAAAAATTAAACGGCTTAGGTATGATCGTGGTGGAGAGTATTTTTCCAACGAATTTGATCTGTTTTGTGCGGAACATGGTATAATCCATGAGAGGACGCCTCCCTACTCACCCCAGTCAAATGGGGTAGCCGAAAGAAAGAACCGAACTCTAACTGATATGGTTAACACCATGTTAGACACTTCGGGTCTATCCAAGGAATGGTGGGGGGAGGCGCTAATGACTGCGTGTCATGTCGTAAACCGAGTTCCCACAAAGCATAAGACCATGACTCCATTTGAGGAATGGGAAAAAAGGTTGAAACTCTCTTTCCTACGTACTTGGGGTTGTTTGGAGAAAGTCAATATACCAATTCCCAAGAAGCGCAAGCTTGGACCAAAAACCATGGATTGTGTTCTTCTGGGCTATGCTTTTCATAGCATCGGCTATAGATTTTTGATAATAAAATTTGAGGTATCCAACATGCATGTTGGTACGATTATGGAGTCGAATGATGCAACTTTCTTTGAGGACATATTTCCTATGAAGGATATGTCGAGTTCATCAAATCAGGAGATACCTACTCCATCTAGTGAGGAATTCACTGTAATTCCTGAACCCACCATTGCAATGGAACACGTTGAGAATCCTGTTGAGGGTGACAATGGAACTCCTGTGAGGAGTAAGAGACAGAGGACTGCAAAGTCCTTTGGTGATGATTTCATTGTGTACCTCGTGGATGACACACCCAGGACTATTTCAGAAGCCTATGCATCTCCTGATGCTGACTACTGGAAGGAAGCTGTACGTAGCGAGATGGATTCCATCTTAGCTAACGGAACCTGGGAGATCACTGGCCGTCCTTATGGGTGCAAACCTTTAGGATGTAAGTGGGTGTTCAAGAAGAATCTTAGACCTGATGGTACGATTGAAAAGAACAAGGCACGGCTTGTGGCTAAGGGTTATACCCAGAAAGAAGGTGAATACTTCTTTGATACTTACTCACCCGTGGCTAGACTGACCACAACTCAGGTGCTACTATCACTGGCTGCCTCATATGGTCTTCTCGTTCATCAAATGGACGTCAAGACGGCTTTCCTCAATGGAGAGTTGAAGGAGAAAATTTACATGGATCAGCCAGATGGTTTTGTAGTACTTGGTCAGGAAGGAAAGGTGTGCAAGTTATTAAAGTCTTTATATGGCCTTAAACAAGCTCCTAAGGAGTGGCATGAGAAGTTCTAAAGGACATTAACTGCTGCCGGCTTTGTAGTAAACGATGGTGACAAGTGCGTGTACTATCGCTATGGTGGGGGTGAAGGAGTTATTCTTTGTCTGCATGTCGACGACATATTGATCTTTGGAACCAAACTTGATTTAATCAAGGAGGTTAAGGATTTCTTATCTCACTGTTTTGAGATGAAGGATCTAGGAGTAGCTGATGTTATCTTAAACATCAAGCTGTTGAGAGATGAGAATGGTGGGATCACACTACTTCAGTCTCACTATGTGAAAAAGGTCTTGAGTCGTTTTGGGTATAGGGACTGCACACCTTCTCCAACTCCGTATGATGCTAGTGTGTTGCTTCGAAAGAATCACGGATTGCTAGAGATCAACTGAGGTATTCTTAGATTATTGGCTCGCTTATGTATTTGCTGTGAGCAAGCTGAGTCGGTTTGTGTCAAAACCGGGAGATGATCATTGGCATGCTCTTGAGAGAGTTATTCGCTATTTGAAAGGCACCGCGAGTTATGGGATTCACTACACCGGGTATCCAAGGGTACTGGAGGGTTATAGTGACTCAAACTGGATATCTAATGCTATGAGATAAAGCCCACGAGTGGTTATGTTTTTACACTTGGTGGTGGCGCTGTTTCCTGGAAGTCTTGCAAGCAGACCATCTTAACGAGGTCAACTATGGAAGCAGAACTCACAGCATTAGACACTACCACTGTTGAAGCAGAGTGGCTTCGTGAACTCTTGATGGACTTACCTATGGTTGAAAAACCAATACCCCCTATCCTGATGAACTATGATAATCAAACTGTGATTGTCAAGATAAACAGTTCGAAGGACAATATGAAGTCCTCAAGACATGTGAAGAGGAGACAAAAATCTGTCAGAAAATTGAGGAACTCCGGAGTTATTACGTTGGATTATATCCAAACATCGAAAAACATGACAGATCCCTTCACAAAGGGTCTATCACATAATGTGATAGATAATGCATCGATGGAGATGGGTTTGAGACCCACCGCATGAGTTGTCCATAGTGGTAACCCACTCTATGTGATCGGAGATCCCGTGAAGTAGAAGTGGGAGACAAGCTGTTGGTCAGCTGGGAGGAGAGTATCCCTATATTAACTATCCCACTCCGTGAAGATGCAATACTCTCCTGATCTGCATGGCAGGTTGATACTTATCTTAATGTGTTCCAAGTGGCTTATTCGGGTAAGCAGAGATGTTGTCCTGCAGAACATCTTCTGAGGAACACACCTATATGAATTTGACTGTTAACGTCGCAGTCTGTGAGAATTGGGTGTTCTCTAATAAATTCATGAAAATGCCCTGGAGTACGGCGTATACGCTCCACCCGCGGGGAAGCCTTACGGCAGCCCACTATCGGTCAAGAATTTGTGTGAAACTAGTTTCGCAGAAAACTTGTAGTTCAAGGCATAGTCCACTATTCAAGTTGTGATCTAGTGTAGCATAAATCTTTAAGTGGAAGTTCAACTTCACAGTCTCCACTAAGCACCGATATATAAACAATGTTTTGGAACTAAATGATGAGATGTGCCAATGAGACTTTGTGGGGGATTGTTGGAATTTTGCTAGTAGGCCTTTGGCCCAAAGCCCAACTAAAATTCTGAAATTCTCTTGGCCCATTCATGCACACATGTGAGTGGAGTGGGTGAGACTAAAGTTTAGTCCCACCCCGGAAGTTGAGAGAGAGTTGCACCTCTTTATAAGGTGAGCTCTTCTACCACTTGTATGAGCATGAGAAGAGGAGACCTACACGCGCGCTCCTCCTCCTCGCTCGCCTCGCCACGCC
>NC_057812.1:12462674-12464380 GCF_018294505.1 Triticum aestivum | reverse complement strand
GCCAAGGGCACCAGCCCCAAGAGGCCCATGCGCCAAGAGATAAGGGAAAGGAAGAGTCCTAAAAGGGGAAGGCACCTCCTAGGTGCCTTGGGGAGGAAGGACTCCTCCCTGGCCGCACCCTTCCTTGGAGGAAGGGCCAAGGCTGCGCCCCCCCTCTCTTGGCCCTATATATAGTGGGGGGAAGGGAGGGCAGCCTCATCTAAGCCCTGGCGCCTCCCTCTCCCTCCCATGACACATCTCCCTCCTCCCGCAGCGCTTGGCAAAGCCCTGTTGGAATCCCGCTACTTTCACCACCACGCCGTCGTGCTGCTGGATCTCCATCAACCTCTCCTCCCCCCCTTGCTGGATCAAGAAGGAGGAGAGGTCGCTGCTCCGTACGTGTGTTGAACGCGGAGGTGCCGTCCGTTCGGCGCTAGGATCATCGGTGATTTGGATCACGACGAGTACGACTCCATCAACCCCGTTCTCTTGAACGCTTCCGCGCGCGATCTACAAGGGTATGTAGATCCACTCCTCCCTCGTTGTGAGATGACTCCATAGATTGATCTTGGTGACACGTAGGAAAATTTTGAATTATTGCTACGTTCCTCAAAAATTGTTATGTGTATCTTCTGAAATCAAAATATGAGGCTTTTACTTTCTTCAAAAACTATAAAGCTGAGGCAGAGAACCAACTTGATCGAAAAATTAAACGGCTTAGGTATGATCGTGGTGGAGAGTATTTTTCCAACGAATTTGATCTGTTTTGTGCGGAACATGGTATAATCCATGAGAGGACGCCTCCCTACTCACCCCAGTCAAATGGGGTAGCCGAAAGAAAGAACCGAACTCTAACTGATATGGTTAACACCATGTTAGACACTTCGGGTCTATCCAAGGAATGGTGGGGGGAGGCGCTAATGACTGCGTGTCATGTCGTAAACCGAGTTCCCACAAAGCATAAGACCATGACTCCATTTGAGGAATGGGAAAAAAAGGTTGAAACTCTCTTTCCTACGTACTTGGGGTTGTTTGGAGAAAGTCAATATACCAATTCCCAAGAAGCGCAAGCTTGGACCAAAAACCATGGATTGTGTTCTTCTGGGCTATGCTTTTCATAGCATCGGCTATAGATTTTTGATAATAAAATTTGAGGTATCCAACATGCATGTTGGTACGATTATGGAGTCGAATGATGCAACTTTCTTTGAGGACATATTTCCTATGAAGGATATGTCGAGTTCATCAAATCAGGAGATACCTACTCCATCTAGTGAGGAATTCACTGTAATTCCTGAACCCACCATTGCAATGGAACACGTTGAGAATCCTGTTGAGGGTGACAATGGAACTCCTGTGAGGAGTAAGAGACAGAGGACTGCAAAGTCCTTTGGTGATGATTTCATTGTGTACCTCGTGGATGACACACCCAGGACTATTTCAGAAGCCTATGCATCTCCTGATGCTGACTACTGGAAGGAAGCTGTACGTAGCGAGATGGATTCCATCTTAGCTAACGGAACCTGGGAGATCACTGGCCGTCCTTATGGGTGCAAACCTTTAGGATGTAAGTGGGTGTTCAAGAAGAATCTTAGACCTGATGGTACGATTGAAAAGAACAAGGCACGGCTTGTGGCTAAGGGTTATACCCAGAAAGAAGGTGAATACTTCTTTGATACTTACTCACCCGTGGCTAGACTGACCACAACTCAGGTGCTACTATCACT
>NC_057812.1:12459774-12462662 GCF_018294505.1 Triticum aestivum | reverse complement strand
CATAGTGGTAACCCACTCTATGTGATCGGAGATCCCGTGAAGTAGAAGTGGGAGACAAGCTGTTGGTCAGCTGGGAGGAGAGTATCCCTATATTAACTATCCCACTCCGTGAAGATGCAATACTCTCCTGATCTGCATGGCAGGTTGATACTTATCTTAATGTGTTCCAAGTGGCTTATTCGGGTAAGCAGAGATGTTGTCCTGCAGAACATCTTCTGAGGAACACACCTATATGAATTTGACTGTTAACGTCGCAGTCTGTGAGAATTGGGTGTTCTCTAATAAATTCATGAAAATGCCCTGGAGTACGGCGTATACGCTCCACCCGCGGGGAAGCCTTACGGCAGCCCACTATCGGTCAAGAATTTGTGTGAAACTAGTTTCGCAGAAAACTTGTAGTTCAAGGCATAGTCCACTATTCAAGTTGTGATCTAGTGTAGCATAAATCTTTAAGTGGAAGTTCAACTTCACAGTCTCCACTAAGCACCGATATATAAACAATGTTTTGGAACTAAATGATGAGATGTGCCAATGAGACTTTGTGGGGGATTGTTGGAATTTTGCTAGTAGGCCTTTGGCCCAAAGCCCAACTAAAATTCTGAAATTCTCTTGGCCCATTCATGCACACATGTGAGTGGAGTGGGTGAGACTAAAGTTTAGTCCCACCCCGGAAGTTGAGAGAGAGTTGCACCTCTTTATAAGGTGAGCTCTTCTACCACTTGTATGAGCATGAGAAGAGGAGACCTACACGCGCGCTCCTCCTCCTCGCTCGCCTCGCCACGCCACGCCACGCCGCGGGATTGAGGCAAGCCGAGGACAGAGCTATGCACATTGTCTATATTTTTGCTGTTCGGGAAAAATTAATGAGTCATTAATTAATAATTAAGGGACTCGTTAATTACTGAACCATTTCCGATTCTTTTGGATCGTGATGACTCGGACGTGGGGTTTACTCCCACGACCTACCCGGCCCGCACTATATAGTCAGGCAGACGTCTACCCTAGCCGTCGCCGCTTCGTATGGTTTCTGACCACCGTTCCAGATCATTGCGCCGCCAAGCAAGTCTTCTCCATCCCTCGTTTCGGCGTGCATCGGGAGAAGGGACAGCAGGCCTCTAGAACCCCGCCTCTCGTGATCCTGTATGGGAGAGGGGCGATCAGGTTTTTGGGGAGCGCACTCGCGCGACTGCTGGCAGCGACGACTTCGCGAACGACGACTTCTTCCCCGACCTCGGCAACCTCATCCTCGACGACATGGGCGACAACGTCAACGCCGTCGGTGCTTCACCCGCGGCACCGTATGTTATTTTATCTTTCTTGTTCGAGATCGTGGTAGAACTCATGTTTCTAGTATATGCCCTAGATGTGATCTGTTCATCTAGTATGCTAGTTCGCATGATTAGTTTAATCTCTGCTATTGCTGTCATGATCTATTTCCTATTTATTCGTATTAAATCTCGTAGTAATTTGCTCATTTTTCCAACACATATCTGTGCATATAGTGTCTGAAATACTAATTATTTGGATATCCGTGACTAAGCTGCATTGGATTTATGAACCTGCTGCTGCACTATATAGATGTCACAAGAACCGTACACCACCTCCATCTTTGCACTACAAAATCTGACTATCAATTCATCTTCACCTCTCTCTCAGCTACAAAGCCTACAATACAATTGCAGCTATCCTTGCAGCAATGGCAACCACACGGGCGACCGCTGCCTTCTTGGTTGCAATCATGCTCCTTTTTGTGTGCATCGGCGCACATGCCGGCGGCGCAGCGACAAGGTCAAGGTGGTAGACCTCGTGGTAGAAACCTGCAAGAATGCTTCGAGCAGCTGCCGCAACAAGCACCTGAACGTCACCCAGGAATTCTGCGTGCAGACTCTCCGGTCCGACAAAAGGAGCTCTGAGTCCAAGGACCTCCGCGACCTGTCGCTCGTCGCCGTTGACATCCTCAAGATCCACGTGGCGGCTGCCGGCGGCAAGGTGAAGGAAGCACTCCAGAAAGCCAAGAAAGGTACGGAGGAGGCGCTCGGCCTCAGGTATTGCCAGGTGGATTACGATGCTGCTATCGGTACCCTCGGCCTCTGCGACGCCATGCTCAGGGACTTCCATGTCCCCATGGGCGACGCCGACGGCCCGTGGTTCTTTGAACTGCCCGAGTGTGTGGAGAAGGCGACTGACCATGTCAGCGACTGCCGGCATGAGCTTCCCATGGAAAGCCAGACAGTTATCAACGATAACGAGGAGTTGATCAAGCTGGGCAGCCTGAACAATGTCTTGCTAGGGCCATATGACTTTGATAGTTAATAATCTACTAGTCATCAACCCGTGCATCAGCACGGGCTAGCACTTCTAATATTAAATACTCCCGCCAGATATTTTACTCTGTATAGAAGATTTATTTGAAGTAAAACAACGTAAAGTTTGACCAACTTACAGAAAAAATATCAATATTCTCAATGTGTAATCAATATCATTAAATGCGGCATGAATTTTAATTTTATACTCTGTGACTTTAGTATTGTACATGTTAATATTTTTTAATATAAATATGCTCAAACTTTATGAAGTTTGACTTCAGGCAAATCTTATATGCAGACTAAAAAGAATTATTTGGAGAAGTAGTATGTAACACTGTAGCAAACAATATATCAAAGTTTGATTTCTGCAATTCTTGATTACGCTAAGCACCATAGGTTATTTGTATTTTATATTCTTGTATTAACCAATAAATTCTTAAAGAAAATCTTTCACGATTGAATTGGAGTTGTGTGATAGATTAATCGTATTTCACAATCATATTTGTGCAAAGAAAATCATAAGAGGATTTCTTTTCAGATTAATGTGCTTGAAAGTTTATTGTACTTTCTATCCTTGCTACA
>NC_057812.1:12456886-12459764 GCF_018294505.1 Triticum aestivum | reverse complement strand
CATAGTGGTAACCCACTCTATGTGATCGGAGATCCCGTGAAGTAGAAGTGGGAGACAAGCTGTTGGTCAGCTGGGAGGAGAGTATCCCTATATTAACTATCCCACTCCGTGAAGATGCAATACTCTCCTGATCTGCATGGCAGGTTGATACTTATCTTAATGTGTTCCAAGTGGCTTATTCGGGTAAGCAGAGATGTTGTCCTGCAGAACATCTTCTGAGGAACACACCTATATGAATTTGACTGTTAACGTCGCAGTCTGTGAGAATTGGGTGTTCTCTAATAAATTCATGAAAATGCCCTGGAGTACGGCGTATACGCTCCACCCGCGGGGAAGCCTTACGGCAGCCCACTATCGGTCAAGAATTTGTGTGAAACTAGTTTCGCAGAAAACTTGTAGTTCAAGGCATAGTCCACTATTCAAGTTGTGATCTAGTGTAGCATAAATCTTTAAGTGGAAGTTCAACTTCACAGTCTCCACTAAGCACCGATATATAAACAATGTTTTGGAACTAAATGATGAGATGTGCCAATGAGACTTTGTGGGGGATTGTTGGAATTTTGCTAGTAGGCCTTTGGCCCAAAGCCCAACTAAAATTCTGAAATTCTCTTGGCCCATTCATGCACACATGTGAGTGGAGTGGGTGAGACTAAAGTTTAGTCCCACCCCGGAAGTTGAGAGAGAGTTGCACCTCTTTATAAGGTGAGCTCTTCTACCACTTGTATGAGCATGAGAAGAGGAGACCTACACGCGCGCTCCTCCTCCTCGCTCGCCTCGCCACGCCGCGGGATTGAGGCAAGCCGAGGACAGAGCTATGCACATTGTCTATATTTTTGCTGCTCGGGAAAAATTAATGAGTCATTAATTAATAATTAAGGGACTCGTTAATTACTGAACCATTTCCGATTCTTTTGGATCGTGATGACTCGGACGTGGGGTTTACTCCCACGACCTACCCGGCCCGCACTATATAGTCAGGCAGACGTCTACCCTAGCCGTCGCCGCTTCGTATGGTTTCTGACCACCGTTCCAGATCATTGCGCCGCCAAGCAAGTCTTCTCCATCCCTCGTTTCGGCGTGCATCGGGAGAAGGGACAGCAGGCCTCTAGAACCCCGCCTCTCGTGATCCTGTATGGGAGAGGGGCGATCAGGTTTTTGGGGAGCGCACTCGCGCGACTGCTGGCAGCGACGACTTCGCGAACGACGACTTCTTCCCCGACCTCGGCAACCTCATCCTCGACGACATGGGCGACAACGTCAACGCCGTCGGTGCTTCACCCGCGGCACCGTATGTTATTTTATCTTTCTTGTTCGAGATCGTGGTAGAACTCATGTTTCTAGTATATGCCCTAGATGTGATCTGTTCATCTAGTATGCTAGTTCGCATGATTAGTTTAATCTCTGCTATTGCTGTCATGATCTATTTCCTATTTATTCGTATTAAATCTCGTAGTAATTTGCTCATTTTTCCAACACATATCTGTGCATATAGTGTCTGAAATACTAATTATTTGGATATCCGTGACTAAGCTGCATTGGATTTATGAACCTGCTGCTGCACTATATAGATGTCACAAGAACCGTACACCACCTCCATCTTTGCACTACAAAATCTGACTATCAATTCATCTTCACCTCTCTCTCAGCTACAAAGCCTACAATACAATTGCAGCTATCCTTGCAGCAATGGCAACCACACGGGCGACCGCTGCCTTCTTGGTTGCAATCATGCTCCTTTTTGTGTGCATCGGCGCACATGCCGGCGGCGCAGCGACAAGGTCAAGGTGGTAGACCTCGTGGTAGAAACCTGCAAGAATGCTTCGAGCAGCTGCCGCAACAAGCACCTGAACGTCACCCAGGAATTCTGCGTGCAGACTCTCCGGTCCGACAAAAGGAGCTCTGAGTCCAAGGACCTCCGCGACCTGTCGCTCGTCGCCGTTGACATCCTCAAGATCCACGTGGCGGCTGCCGGCGGCAAGGTGAAGGAAGCACTCCAGAAAGCCAAGAAAGGTACGGAGGAGGCGCTCGGCCTCAGGTATTGCCAGGTGGATTACGATGCTGCTATCGGTACCCTCGGCCTCTGCGACGCCATGCTCAGGGACTTCCATGTCCCCATGGGCGACGCCGACGGCCCGTGGTTCTTTGAACTGCCCGAGTGTGTGGAGAAGGCGACTGACCATGTCAGCGACTGCCGGCATGAGCTTCCCATGGAAAGCCAGACAGTTATCAACGATAACGAGGAGTTGATCAAGCTGGGCAGCCTGAACAATGTCTTGCTAGGGCCATATGACTTTGATAGTTAATAATCTACTAGTCATCAACCCGTGCATCAGCACGGGCTAGCACTTCTAATATTAAATACTCCCGCCAGATATTTTACTCTGTATAGAAGATTTATTTGAAGTAAAACAACGTAAAGTTTGACCAACTTACAGAAAAAATATCAATATTCTCAATGTGTAATCAATATCATTAAATGCGGCATGAATTTTAATTTTATACTCTGTGACTTTAGTATTGTACATGTTAATATTTTTTAATATAAATATGCTCAAACTTTATGAAGTTTGACTTCAGGCAAATCTTATATGCAGACTAAAAAGAATTATTTGGAGAAGTAGTATGTAACACTGTAGCAAACAATATATCAAAGTTTGATTTCTGCAATTCTTGATTACGCTAAGCACCATAGGTTATTTGTATTTTATATTCTTGTATTAACCAATAAATTCTTAAAGAAAATCTTTCACGATTGAATTGGAGTTGTGTGATAGATTAATCGTATTTCACAATCATATTTGTGCAAAGAAAATCATAAGAGGATTTCTTTTCAGATTAATGTGCTTGAAAGTTTATTGTACTTTCTATCCTTGCTACA